>NW_028222063.1:27500-90286 GCF_056783735.1 Eptatretus burgeri
GGATGGGATGTTCCTTTCCCCATAATACAAGGGTGAAGGTATGTATCTTGGTAGAGGTTACTATAAACCTAAGAGACAAAGGGGTGTTGGACATCAATTTAGAGGAGATGGGATAATTGATACTCTAATGGGTATTGGTTCAACTATTCTTAAACATAAAGATCTAATTGGTTCAACTGCTTCTGCTGTGGGAAATGTAGCAGGTGCTGTAAAGAGCATAAAAGATGCCCAGAAGGAATCTCATAAATTACAAGCAATAAAAGAAATTAAGAAAGGTAAAACTCAGTTGTCCCCCAAGAACGAGAGAAAATAATTCGAATACTTGGATCAGGGTTTCAAAAGTTTTAACATCTTTTTTCCTAAATAAATACAAGTATGGAAGCAATTGATAGTATCTATGATTTGGATGATACTATTATTATCTCAAACTCCACTAAAAAAGAAGATTACTTCAAGGTAAATGCAATAACTGGAACAGACTGGAATACGAATGGTACAAAAAGTTTTGAAATAAATAATCAACAAACCTATTTGAATCTCTCCGAAAGTTTCTTGTTGTGTAAATTTAAATTCACTAAAGCTGGGAATAACACAAACGCTACACTTGTAAATGATTTCTTCTGGAAAATGTTTGATAGTGTGCGTTTGTATATTGGAACACAAGAAGTTGAACCAGTTGATTATGTCTCTGCTGTATCTGAAATGATGAAATTTACACTCTATACATTCAGTGATAGAATGGGAAAGGGGTCTGTCGAAGGTTTTATTCCTGATATGTCAACAGGAACAAACACAGACCCTGGATATACTCAAAGGAAAGGAGCGTATAATGATGATACAAAAGCAGAAAATAGTTTTACTGTGGCAGTTCCTCTTAAAGGTATATTTGGATTTTGTGATCATGATAAAGTTCTGTATGGTCTTAAAATTAGATTTCAACTACAAAGGAATGATAATGAAATCGATTGCTTTTTGGTGTTGGTAATGCTTTTGGTGATCAGAATAAATTTGTAATTGAGGAGATGAGTTGGTATATCAGTGAATATACTCCTAATCTTAAAACAGAAGAGATGTTGAATCGAAGACTTTTTTTTTTTTTTTTTTTGTATACCTTGGTCGAGGCTCGTATGAGAGCAAACACACAACTCACAGCAAGGAGGCATGAGACAAGAGGGGCGGGAGTGGAAGGGACAAAACAGTGGGGAACAGACACATTAGGTGAACTGTGGAAGGGAGAGGGATGGGGATGGGACGGGGAACATGGCGAAGAGAAGATGGACATTTCAGGGACTTTCAGGAAGGAAAGTAGGAGAAATGAAGGAAGTGGGCTTGGGTGGATTATCGGGGGTAGAAAAGATCGAGGATTTGGATGGGGGAAGATAAGAGGTGGTGGTGAACAGCTGTTTTGAAAGCCTGGAGGGAAGAATGGGAAAGAATAGATCATGAAGGTTATTCAAAAGGACAGAAAAAGGAGGAATGAAAGAGTGAAGATGAGCAGTGATTCGTGATTTTGGTAGTTTTACCAGAAGGGGGTTGTTCCCGGACCTTCAGCGCCCTGTGGAAATGTGGTGGGGACAAATCGCAGAGAGAGCAGGGGGGCAAGGCTGGAGAGGAGTCGGTAGAAGACAGAAAGACCACCGACCAACCTGCGGTGATTGAGTGAGAGGCCCAAAGACTCAGCTTCATTGCGGGAGATGCCGATGATCTTAAATGCCCTGGTTTCGACAGCGTGAAGCCGAGAAAGGTGGGAGGCAGGAGCACCAGCCCAGAGGGGAGAGCAGTACTCCATCAGGCTACGGACAAAAGCTTTGTAAGTGGTCAGGAGCTCAAGAGGGCCGAGGAAGGACTTAGCACGACGGAGGATTCCCAGTCGGCGACTGGCTTTTGAGGCGAGGTTGGAAATGTGACTTTCCCAGGAAAGGTCATGGCAGATAGTGAGACCTAGAAGCTTGAAAGAAAAGACTTCTTCCAGAGGATTGTTGAGAAAGTGGATGGGGGGGTTTTGTAAACGGTCCTTTCGAAGAGACATAGTGAGAGTGTGAGATTTGTCTGGATTGAAAGACATGTTCCACGTGTTGGACCAGTTTGTGATTTTATCCAGATCAGCAGTGAGCAAAGAAGCTGCTGCTTGCCGGTCTGAGGGATGAAAGATGGTACGGCAGAGGGTGGAGTCGTCGGCAAAGAGAAATAGAGGATTTTCCAGAGAGTCCGAGAGATCATTGATGAAAATCAGAAAAGCACAGGGCCCAGAACGCTACCTTGAGGAACTCCAGCCTGCACAGGAAGAGGGGATGAAAGAACTCCATTTAGGGCCACACGTTGACTGCGACAGGAGAGGAAGTCTGCGAGCCATGAGTGGAGATGGCCTTGAATACCATGGGAAGAGAGTTTGGTGAGTAGGGCAGGGTGCCAGACTGTGTCAAAAGCACGTGATATGTCCAGGGATACGGCTCGGATTTCCTGTCTGGCATTGAGGACCTCCATCCATTGATGGGAGAGCAGAAGCAGCATATCCAGGGTAGAGTGACCTGGTCTGAAACCAAATTGATGATTGGAAATCAAGCCATTGGAGAAGAGGAAGGATTTCATATCTGAGGCGATGATGGATTCCATCACCTTGCTGATGATTGGGAGAAGGCTGATTGGTCTATAGTTATAGGGATCTGTTTTTGCACCTTTTTATGCAGGGCAGTGATGTTAGCAGATTTCCAAGCAGATGGCAGATGACCTTGGGCAAATGAGAGGGTGAGTAGAACAGAGAGAGGGTGAGCAAGAGCAGAAGAGCAGGCTTTGAGGACACGTGGGCTGATGCCGTCTGGACCGGTTGCAGAATCTGACTCGAGGTTTGAAAGCAAGCTCTCCACCTTGTCAGGAGAAAAGGATACAGAGTCCAGGGACAGTTGGGTGCGACTGGGTAAAGTGGGTAGAGATAGTGATGGGTTTAGGACACAAGATTTAGCTGCAAACACCGGAGTTTAGACATTCAGCTTTATCACGTGTGGAATCAGCAGTGCGGCCATTTGAGGTAAGGGAGGGGATGGAGGGGGAACATACACCAGAAACAGATTTGATTAAACGCCACCAGGATTTTGAGGAGGGAGAGAGGTATGAGAGTTCAGACTTGAGATGAGAAAGATGTTGTTTTCTGGCTCTCCTCAGGGTAGATACACACTTGTTCCGAGCTTTGTGGAAAGAACTGAGATTGCCCTCAGTTGGGTTTGCTTTCCATGAGGCAAAGGCAAGTTGTTTCAGGACAACTGCCTCGCCACAAGCTTCAGTAAACCAAGGGCGGGAGGAAGGGTAAGACAACTGAACACGAGAGGGGATAAATCTGTGCATGAGGGAGAGCAAGTTTCTTTGAAAGAATTCCCAGGATGAGTTGATGTTTGAGAAAGTAGTGATAGGAGACCAGTCTGTAAGTTTGATGGCTGCTCGGAGACCCTGCCAGTCGGCTTGAGTGAAATGCCAGACTCGACGGTGGTGAGGTGGTTCTCTGATAACAGCCAGAGAGATGTCCACTTTAACAAGGACGTGGTCAGAAGAACCAATTGGAGCGAAGGAAGAGCAGCAGATATTGTCAGGGAAATTTGTCAAAATCAGATCCAGAAGAGATGGAGTACCATTGGTTGAGATCCGGGTCGGGAAGTTGACCGATTGAGTCAGTCCCAATGAGTCGCAGAAAGCTTTTGCTGAGGTGCCATGGCAGGTGAGAGAGGTACCCACACCTAGCCAACTGGCGTGATGACAATTGAAGTCACCACATAAGAGGAAGAGAGAGTTTGGATGAGAAGATAGAAGATGGTCCATGTTTTCGGATAGTGAGATGTAGATGGAGTCATCACTGTTCGGTGGACGGTACAGTACACATATAAACATGAGGTGGGAGTGGAGGGGAAGCCGAAGCCAGAGGTATTCCTGGGGGTGTGGGGGAGTGAGAGCAGTGCATGGAGAGTGAGGAATAGAGTCTTTGATGAAGAGAGCAACACCTCCACCAGGACGAGGCTCAGGTCTGTCATTCCGTAAGAGGGAGTAGCCAGGGAGAGATACTTGGGAGTCAGACACGTCTTGGGAGAGGAAAGTTTCTGTTAGGCAGATAATGTCTGGTTTGTCAGTGGCAACCTGTATGGAAAGATCTGAAAGGTTTGAGCGAAGGCCCCGGATATTTGAGGTCCACACTTTTAATGAAGAGGAAGGGGAGGAGGCTTTGGGTGCAGGAGGTGGAGGGGGAGGGGGAGGGTAGGACAAGGGATGAGGGGGGCAGGTAAGGAGGGTTGCTGAAGGAGTGTGGGGTATTGCAGAACAGCGAGGGGAGGGGGCCGAATGAGGAGAAAAGGCTCTGTGGTGCTGCGGGAGAGGGGGGACAAGAGACAAGGAAGAAGGCAGTTGAGGATTTGAGGAGGTGGAGTGAAGAGATGAAGGAGAGAGGTCAGTGGAGGGAGGCAGGTTGGTGGATGAGAGGGGGCAACTTTGAGAAGGAAGAGTGAGGGGGATGAAAGGTGGGAGAAAGGTGAGGGGAGGATTTTTGAGAGAGGTGAGAGGGAGGCTTGGAGGAAGAAGAGTGGGATGGTTGCTTTGAGAGTGAGAGTGAGGGGTGAGGGGGTGAGTTGACACTGAATTTGGAAAAAAAGAATGGTTGATGGAAAGCAAGCATCCATGGCAAACTGTGGTTTTTAAAAGTTTTAGGTCAGAGATGCGATTTAACACAATTCTTGAAGGGTGCAATGAAGGCGAATTCAGAGCATGGAGAGAAGAAGCGCTGTAATAGTTGGATTTTTTAGGCAAGGAATGAAGGAGAGCTCGAAATGAGAGCAGTCTGTTAAAATAGCAGAAGAGTAGTGCATTGTGAAACAGTAAAGAGTACCACATGTGTGAGAGAGGAAGATGAAGCATTATAAGATCGTTTTTGTTGTTAAAAATAATGTATGAGAGAGTTCAACAGATTAGGTCATGGAAGTGTAAAAAAAAAAAAAAAAAAAAAAATCGAGGAAGAAGACGAGGAGGAAGTTAAGAGGAAGAAGAAGAAGCAGAATCGGGAGAAGGGGAGAAGGTGAGCATGTTGTTGTTGTTGTTGGGTGTATATACATATATATATATATATATATATATATATATATATATATGTATATATATATATATATATGTATATGTATATATATATATATATATATATGTATGTATATATATATATATATATATATATATATATGTTTTTTTTTTTGTTAATATTAATATATGAGAGAGTTCAACAGATTAGGTCATGGAAGTGTAAAAAAAAAAAAAAAAAAAAAATCGAGGAAGAAGACGAGGAGGAAGTTAAGAGGAAGAAGAAGAAGCAGAATCGGGAGAAGGTGAGCGTGTTGTTGTTGTAGGTTTTTTATTTTTATTATTTTTTTTTTTTTATTTTATTTTTTTTTTTTTTTCTCTTTGAGATAAGAAAGAGATTAGTTGGGAGAATGGGGGATGTTTGGAAAGTGGGGAGGATCAAAATTGAAGGTAATGGGGAGGATAGAAAATGAAGGTAATGGGGAGAAAAAACAAACAACAAAAAAAAAAACGATCGAACACCGAGTGGAACCGGTAGGCCTCAAGCCTACGCCTAGGCCTCAAGCACAGGTAAGAACGTCGACAAAAATACTCACAAAATAGCACGATTTTTGAAACAAAACCGAACTAGCAACACACAGTAACATGTAGGTGAGAAAATTAAAGTTAAAACGGGACAAATAACAACCGGAAACTTAGCTTTGAGAAGTCAGCAGGGAGCCCCAAAGGAGACCTCTCGCTGCTCAAAACCGGAACCGGAAGTCATATTCAGCGCATACTCAACCCCAATTGGTTATAAATTCAATATGGAACCCAAAAATTTGGTTTATCTCCCTGTGTCAGGAAAAACCATACACAGAGTAAATTTTAGGATAACCGACCAAGATAATCGTATGATTTCTTTTAATGGAGAAGTTATATCCATCAGAATTCACCTACGTGAAGTTTTCCAATAAATAAATACAATGGTTATTGTGAGGAAACACGAGTTGGGAAAATATAAAATAATTACAGGGGATGGGATGTTCCTTTCCCCATAATACAAGGGTGAAGGTATGTATCTTGGTAGAGGTTACTATAAACCTAAGAGACAAAGGGGTGTTGGACATCAATTTAGAGGAGATGGGATAATTGATACTCTAATGGGTATTGGTTCAACTATTCTTAAACATAAAGATCTAATTGGTTCAACTGCTTCTGCTGTGGGAAATGTAGCAGGTGCTGTAAAGAGCATAAAAGATGCCCAGAAGGAATCTCATAAATTACAAGCAATAAAAGAAATTAAGAAAGGTAAAACTCAGTTGTCCCCCCAAGAACGAGAGAAAATAATTCGAATACTTGGATCAGGGTTTCAAAAGTTTTAAAAATCTTTTTTCCTAAATAAATACAAGTATGGAAGCAATTGATAGTATCTATGATTTGGATGATACTATTATTATCTCAAACTCCACTAAAAAAGAAGATTACTTCAAGGTAAATGCAATAACTGGAACAGACTGGAATACGAATGGTACAAAAAGTTTTGAAATAAATAATCAACAAACCTATTTGAATATTCTTGTCAGGTCAGGTTCGATCTGTGACCTGCTACAGGTACCATGTAAACCTGTACTAACCTGTTCCATGGTCGGGTTGTCGGCGACTAAACCGTCTCCCCCACCAGGTTTTCTGGTGAGGAGGGTGTTTGGATATGGACACCCAGCAGGATTAAAAACAAAACCTGTCAAAGGGCGGAGGAGCTCCTTGTGAGCCAACGGCCATCCATATCTAGTGCCCAACTGTGTCTGCGGACGTCCTCCTGCAGTTGGGTTACTTCTTATTAGGAGGTTGGTGGCAGGATTTGCACTCCAGCCACCGTAAAACGCTTCATTCCGCAAAACGCAAAAACGCAAAAAAATCTGAAAACCCACTCCGTGGGAGTACCTCCTGTGCAGCTTCCCTTCGCAGGGCAGCTCACCGGATGATGGGATTGGGGCAAAGCCTTCGGGACCCCCAATCTTTGATAGGAGGGAAACCACGGGGTAACATCCCTGGGTCAGATTGCGGGAGAGTGTGTCGGAGTGGTGCTGAGGTGTCGTCCACCAGACGGCGGTCTCCTTGGGTTAACCTGAGGCGGTCCCTTCGGGTGGGTGCCTGGAATGTCCTATCCCTAAGAGAGGATGATCACCTGTCTCTGTTATCATCTGAGCTCAAGCGTTTGGACATCGGGATTGCAGCTCTCTCTGAGGTTCGGAGACTGGATTGCGGCGAGATAATGGTGGGTGGTTACACCTACTATTGGTCTGGTCGCTCTGATGGTTACCATACCCAAGGAGTTGCTGTAGCTGTGTCCAATAAGCTGACCCCAATGATAATTGAGGTAACACCGGTCAACGAGCGTATTATGAGATTAAGGATTCGTCACTCCTTAGGTGTCATTTCCCTGTTCTCTATTTATGCTCCGACTGAGGCGAGTGATCTTACCGTGAAGGATGCATTCTACGCCACACTCGAGTCTGTGGTTGATCAGTGCCCCAGACGAGATACACTTCTAGTCTTGGGGGATTTCAATGCATCGACTGGAACTGATAGGGATGGTTATGAGGTGTGTGTTGGTCCCCATGGGTCAGGAACTATGAACCAGAATAGCACTAAGTTCCTTGACTTTGCAAGAAGTCATGGACTTAGGGTGGCTGGTTCATGGTTTCAGCGCCCGCAAGCTCATCGCTGGACTTGGTATTCCAACGCTGGCGGTGTGGCAAAGGAGATTGACCATGTCCTCATTGACGGTCGTTGGAGGATGATCCAGAACTGCAGGGTCTACCGGAGTGCTCAGTTCCTCAATACTGACCACAGGCTTGTTGTAGCAACTCTAAAGCTGCACCTTAAATCCTGGAGAATGGTACCATCCCAGCCTAGGCTGGATGTTGCCAAGCTCAGGGATGAGAGAGTAGCTGAGGAGTTTGCGAACAGGCTGAGTGGACACTTGGGGGGTCTGGGTGCTTTGGGGGGTCCTGAAGAGTTGTGGAGCACCTTCAAGACCACCGTCCTTGATGTTGCCGGTGGATGCCTTGGAGTTCACCGCAGGGCAAAGAAGAATTTTGTCTCTCAAGGGACACTGGATACCATTGACCAGAATCGCAGGGCCAGGCTGAATGGCAGAGCTGAGCTGTTCAGGGAGCTGAGGCGTAAAACTGTACGTGCACTGAGGGTGGACAAGGAGGCCTATGTGCGAGGAATCTGTGAGGGGGTAGAGCATCACCTGTGGACAGGTGATTCTCGTCCCGCTTACAGGGGAATTCGCGCATTACGTTCATCCAAGCCCATCCCTCGGAGCACTACAGTTCGAGCAGAGAGTGGTAGGCTCTTGACAGAGGAGTCTGAAGTGAAGGCCCGCTGGGCCGGTTACTTTGAGCGGTTGTACCAGGCTGATCCCCCAGCTGTCGAGTTGGACGTCAAGGGTGTTACAATCCCTGTTGCTGACCCTCGAATCAACTGTGGTCCACCATCGCTTGTGGAAACACGGGCTGCGGTGAACCAGTTGAAACGGGGCAAAGCTCCAGGGATCTGTGGCATCCATGCTGAACTTCTCAAGGCTGGTGGAAATGCTGCACTCGCGTCGTTGCATGCAGTTTTGTGCTCTGCCTGGAACACAGGCATCATCCCAACTGACTGGAAGAGGGGCCTTGTTGTCCCTCTCTGGAAAGGGAAGGGTGATCGCCAAGACTGCAACAACTACCGAGGGGTGACGCTGCTCTCAGTGCCGGGCAAGGTCTTTGCTCGGATAATTCTTGATAGGGTTCGCCACCATCTGCTTGTGCACCAGCGTCCAGAGCAGTCAGGCTTTACACCAAAGAGGTCAACGATTGACCGTATCCTTGCTCTTCGTGTCCTCACTGAACGCAGACGAGAGTTTCGGCAGGGGCTGCTTGCAGCCTATGTTGATCTCTGTAAAGCGTTCGATTCAGTGAATCGGGATGTCCTCTGGAGGATTCTTGGTCTTCGTGGGGTGCCACCGAAACTGATCGATCTGATGTCTGAACTCTACTCTGGTACTGAGAGTGCTGTGAAGTGTGGTGGTACCGCCTCTGACTTATTTCCAGTTGTTACTGGAGTTCGTCAGGGATGTGTACTTGCCCCCACACTTTTCAGCACTTGTATGGACTGGATTTTTGGGAGGATGTCGGAGAGATCAAGTTGCGGTGCATCGTTTGGCAATGTCAAGATCTCGGACCTTGATTTTGCAGATGATGCAGTCATCTTTGCGGAGACTTTAGACATCCTCTTGGGGGCCCTCGAGGTGCTGAATGAGGAGTCGGAGCCGTTGGGATTACGGATTTCTTGGGTCAAAACAAAGATCCAGGCTTTCGGTGACATCTTGGATGCTGCTGTCCTGTCTGTGTCTGTTTGTGGTGAGGATGTTGAGGTCGTGGATAGATTCACTTACCTTGGCAGTGATATTCATGTCTCCGCAGGTTGTGAGCCGGAGGTCAATAGACGTCTGGGTCGGGCCTGGGGAGTCATGGATTCACTGGATCATGGGGTGTGGCGCTGCCGGTACCTGTGCGGGAGGACGAAAGTCCGAGTCTTCAGGTCCTTGGTACTTCCAGTCTTGCTCTATGGGTGCGAGACTTGGACTTTGACCAAGGATCTGAGACGGAGACTTAATTCCTTTGGTACCAGGTCTCTTCGGAGAATCCTTGGCTATCGCTGGTCGGATTTTGTGTCCAACGAGCGGTTGCTGAGAGAGACTCGGATGAGATTTGTTACCTGCATAGTCCGTGAGCGTCAGCTGCGGCTGTATGGACATGTGGCTCGTTTTCCTGACGCTGATCCTGCTCACCAGATTCTCTCAGCGAGGGAGTCTCATGAGTGGATGAGGCCAGTGGGCCGACCACGTGCCTCATGGTTGCAGCAGGTTGACCATCATCTCAAGGAGATGGGGATGGGCCTGGCATCTGCCTGGGGGATGGCCAGACGGAGGCCCCCGGAGTACCGGCGGAAAGTGGACGCAGCGACGCGCTGTTCTGGCACATGCTCCCATACCTGACCTGACCTATTTGAATCTCTCCGAAAGTTTCTTGTTGTGTAAATTTAAATTCACTAAAGCTGGGAATAACACAAACGCTACACTTGTAAATGATTTCTTCTGGAAAATGTTTGATAGTGTGCGTTTGTATATTGGAACACAAGAAGTTGAAGCAGTTGATTATGTCTCTGCTGTATCTGAAATGATGAAATTTACACTCTATACATTCAGTGATAGAATGGGAAAGGGGTCTGTCGAAGGTTTTATTCCTGATATGTCAACAGGAACAAACACAGACCCTGGATATACTCAAAGGAAAGGAGCGTATAATGATGATACAAAAGCAGAAAATAGTTTTACTGTGGCAGTTCCTCTTAAAGGTATATTTGGATTTTGTGATCATGATAAAGTTCTGTATGGTCTTAAAATTAGATTTCAACTACAAAGGAATGATAATGAAAATCGATTGCTTTTTGGTGTTGGTAATGCTTTTGGTGATCAGAATAAATTTGTAATTGAGGAGATGAGTTGGTATATCAGTGAATATACTCCTAATCTTAAAACAGAAGAGATGTTGAATCGAAGACTTTTTTTTTTTTTTTTTTGTATACCTTGGTCGAGGCTCGTATGAGAGCAAACACACAACTCACAGCAAGGAGGCATGAGACAAGAGGGGCGGGAGTGGAAGGGACAAAACAGTGGGGAACAGACACATTAGGTGAACTGTGGAAGGGAGAGGGATGGGGATGGGACGGGGAACATGGCGAAGAGAAGATGGACATTTCAGGGACTTTCAGGAAGGAAAGTAGGAGAAATGAAGGAAGTGGGCTTGGGTGGATTATCGGGGGTAGAAAAGATCGAGGATTTGGATGGGGGAAGATAAGAGGTGGTGGTGAACAGCTGTTTTGAAAGCCTGGAGGGAAGAATGGGAAAGAATAGAGTGAGGAAGTTTATTCCAAAGGCGGGAAAAAAGAGGAATGAAAGAGTGAAGATGAGCAGTGATTCGTGATTTTGGTAGTTTTACCAGAAGGGGGTTGTTGGCGGACCTTCAGCGCCCTGTGGAAATGTGGTGGGGACAAATCGCAGAGAGAGCAGGGGGGGCAAGGCTGGAGAGGAGTCGGTAGAAGACAGAAAGACCACCGACCAACCTGCGGTGATTGAGTGAGAGGCCCAAAGACTCAGCTTCATTGCGGGAGATGCCGATGATCTTAAATGCCCTGGTTTCGACAGCGTGAAGCCGAGAAAGGTGGGAGGCAGGAGCACCAGCCCAGAGGGGAGAGCAGTACTCCATCAGGCTACGGACAAAAGCTTTGTAAGTGGTCAGGAGCTCAAGAGGGCCGAGGAAGGACTTAGCACGACGGAGGATTCCCAGTCGGCGACTGGCTTTTGAGGCGAGGTTGGAAATGTGACTTTCCCAGGAAAGGTCATGGCAGATAGTGAGACCTAGAAGCTTGAAAGAAAAGACTTCTTCCAGAGGATTGTTGAGAAAGTGGATGGGGGGGTTTTGTAAACGGTCCTTTCGAAGAGACATAGTGAGAGTGTGAGATTTGTCTGGATTGAAAGACATGTTCCACGTGTTGGACCAGTTTGTGATTTTATCCAGATCAGCAGTGAGCAAAGAAGCTGCTGCTTGCCGGTCTGAGGGATGAAAGATGGTACGGCAGAGGGTGGAGTCGTCGGCAAAGAGAAATAGAGGATTTTCCAGAGAGTCCGAGAGATCATTGATGAAAATCAGAAAAAGAACAGGGCCCAGAACGCTACCTTGAGGAACTCCAGCCTGCACAGGAAGAGGGGATGAAAGAACTCCATTTAGGGCCACACGTTGACTGCGACAGGAGAGGAAGTCTGCGAGCCATGAGTGGAGATGGCCTTGAATACCATGGGAAGAGAGTTTGGTGAGTAGGGCAGGGTGCCAGACTGTGTCAAAAGCACGTGATATGTCCAGGGATACGGCTCGGATTTCCTGTCTGGCATTGAGGACCTCCATCCATTGATGGGAGAGCAGAAGCAGCATATCCAGGGTAGAGTGACCTGGTCTGAAACCAAATTGATGATTGGAAATCAAGCCATTGGAGAAGAGGAAGGATTTCATATCTGAGGCGATGATGGATTCCATCACCTTGCTGATGATTGGGAGAAGGCTGATTGGTCTATAGTTATAGGGATCTGTTTTTGCACCTTTTTTATGCAGGGCAGTGATGTTAGCAGATTTCCAAGCAGATGGCAGATGACCTTGGGCAAATGAGAGGGTGAATAGAACAGAGAGAGGGTGAGCAAGAGCAGAAGAGCAGGCTTTGAGGACACGTGGGCTGATGCCGTCTGGACCGGTTGCAGAATCTGACTCGAGGTTTGAAAGCAAGCTCTCCACCTTGTCAGGAGAAAAGGATACAGAGTCCAGGGACAGTTGGGTGCGACTGGGTAAAGTGGGTAGAGATAGTGATGGGTTTAGGACACAAGATTTAGCTGCAAACACCGGAGTTTAGACATTCAGCTTTATCACGTGTGGAATCAGCAGTGCGGCCATTTGAGGTAAGGGAGGGGATGGAGGGGGAACATACACCAGAAACAGATTTGATTAAACGCCACCAGGATTTTGAGGAGGGAGAGAGGTATGAGAGTTCAGACTTGAGATGAGAAAGATGTTGTTTTCTGGCTCTCCTCAGGGTAGATACACACTTGTTCCGAGCTTTGTGGAAAGAACTGAGATTGCCCTCAGTTGGGTTTGCTTTCCATGAGGCAAAGGCAAGTTGTTTCAGGACAACTGCCTCGCCACAAGCTTCAGTAAACCAAGGGCGGGAGGAAGGGTAAGACAACTGAACACGAGAGGGGATAAATCTGTGCATGAGGGAGAGCAAGTTTCTTTGAAAGAATTCCCAGGATGAGTTGATGTTTGAGAAAGTAGTGATAGGAGACCAGTCTGTAAGTTTGATGGCTGCTCGGAGACCCTGCCAGTCGGCTTGAGTGAAATGCCAGACTCGACGGTGGTGAGGTGGTTCTCTGATAACAGCCAGAGAGATGTCCACTTTAACAAGGACGTGGTCAGAAGAACCAATTGGAGCGAAGGAAGAGCAGCAGATATTGTCAGGGAAATTTGTCAAAATCAGATCCAGAAGAGATGGAGTACCATTGGTTGAGATCCGGGTCGGGAAGTTGACCGATTGAGTCAGTCCCAATGAGTCGCAGAAAGCTTTTGCTGAGGTGCCATGGCAGGTGAGAGAGGTACCCACACCTAGCCAACTGGCGTGATGACAATTGAAGTCACCACATAAGAGGAAGAGAGAGTTTGGATGAGAAGATAGAAGATGGTCCATGTTTTCGGATAGTGAGATGTAGATGGAGTCATCACTGTTCGGTGGACGGTACAGTACACATATAAACATGAGGTGGGAGTGGAGGGGAAGCCGAAGCCAGAGGTATTCCTGGGGGTGTGGGGGAGTGAGAGCAGTGCATGGAGAGTGAGGAATAGAGTCTTTGATGAAGAGAGCAACACCTCCACCAGGACGAGGCTCAGGTCTGTCATTCCGTAAGAGGGAGTAGCCAGGGAGAGATACTTGGGAGTCAGACACGTCTTGGGAGAGGAAAGTTTCTGTTAGGCAGATAATGTCTGGTTTGTCAGTGGCAACCTGTATGGAAAGATCTGAAAGGTTTGAGCGAAGGCCCCGGATATTTGAGGTCCACAATTTTAATGAAAAGGTAGGGGAGGAGGCTTTGGGTGCAGGAGGTGGAGGGGGAGGGGAGGGTAGGACAAGGGATGAGGGGGCAGGTAAGGAGGGTTGCTGAAGGAGTGTGGGGTATTGCAGAACAGCGAGGGGAGGGGGCCGAATGAGGAGAAAAGGCTCTGTGGTGCTGGGGGAGAGGGGGACAAGAGACAAGGAAGAAGGCAGTTGAGGATTTGAGGAGGTGGAGTGAAGAGATGAAGGAGAGAGGTCAGTGGAGGGAGGCAGGTTGGTGGATGAGAGGGGGGCAACTTTGAGAAGGAAGAGTGAGGGGGATGAAAGGTGGGAGAAAGGTGAGGGGAGGATTTTTGAGAGAGGTGAGAGGGAGGCTTGGAGGAAGAAGAGTGGGATGGTTGCTTTGAGAGTGAGAGTGAGGGGTGAGGGGGGTGAGTTGACACTGAATTTGGAAAAAAAGAATGGTTGATGGAAAGCAAGCATCCATGGCAAACTGTGGTTTTTAAAAGTTTTAGGTCAGAGATGCGATTTAACACAATTCTTGAAGGGTGCAATGAAGGCGAATTCAGAGCATGGAGAGAAGAAGCGCTGTAATAGTTGGATTTTTAGGCAAGGAATGAAGGAGAGCTCGAAATGAGAGCAGTCTGTTAAAATAGCAGAAGAGTAGTGCATTGTGAAACAGTAAAGAGTACCACATGTGTGAGAGAGGAAGATGAAGCATTATAAGATCGTTTTTGTTGTTAAAAATAATGTATGAGAGAGTTCAACAGATTAGGTCATGGAAGTGTAAAAAAAAAAAAAAAAAAATCGAGGAAGAAGACGAGGAGGAAGTTAAGAGGAAGAAGAAGAAGCAGAATCGGGAGAAGGGGAGAAGGTGAGCATGTTGTTGTTGTTGTTGGGTGTATATATATATATATATATATATATATATATATATATATATATATATATATATATATATTTTTTTTGTTGTTAATATTAATATATGAGAGAGTTCAACAGATTAGGTCATGGAAGTGTAAAAAAAAAAAAAAAAAAAATCGAGGAAGAAGACGAGGAGGAAGTTAAGAGGAAGAAGAAGAAGCAGAATCGGGAGAAGGTGAGCGTGTTGTTGTTGTCGGTTTTTTTATTTTTATTTTTTTATTTTTTTATTTTTTTCTCTTTGAGATAAGAAAGAGATTAGTTGGGAGAATGGGGGATGTTTGGAAAGTGGGGAGGATCAAAATTGAAGGTAATGGGGAGGATAGAAAATGAAGGTAATGGGGAGAAAAAACAAACAACAAAAAAAAAATACGATTGAACACCGAGTGGAACCGGTAGGCCTCAAGCCTACGCCTAGGCCTCAAGCACAGGTAAGAACGTCGACAAAAATACTCACAAAATAGCACGATTTTTGAAACAAAACCGAACTAGCAACACACAGTAACATGTAGGTGAGAAAATTAAACAGTTAAAACGGGACAAATAACAACCGGAAACTTAGCTTTGAGAAGTCAGCAGGGAGCCCCAAAGGAGACCTCTCGCTGCTCAAAACCGGAACCGGAAGTCATATTCAGCGCATACTCAACCCCAATTGGTTATAAATTCAATATGGAACCCAAAAATTTGGTTTATCTCCCTGTGTCAGGAAAAACCATACACAGAGTAAATTTTAGGATAACCGACCAAGATAATCGTATGATTTCTTTTAATGGAGAAGTTATATCCATCAGAATTCACCTACGTGAAGTTTTCCAATAAATAAATACAATGGTTATTGTGAGGAAACACGAGTTGGGAAAATATAAAATAATTACAGGGGATGGGATGTTCCTTTCCCCATAATACAAGGGTGAAGGTATGTATCTTGGTAGAGGTTACTATAAACCTAAGAGACAAAGGGGTGTTGGACATCAATTTAGAGGAGATGGGATAATTGATACTCTAATGGGTATTGGTTCAACTATTCTTAAACATAAAGATCTAATTGGTTCAACTGCTTCTGCTGTGGGAAATGTAGCAGGTGCTGTAAAGAGCATAAAAGATGCCCAGAAGGAATCTCATAAATTACAAGCAATAAAAGAAATTAAGAAAGGTAAAACTCAGTTGTCCCCCCAAGAACGAGAGAAAATAATTCGAATACTTGGATCAGGGTTTCAAAAGTTTTAACATCTTTTTTCCTAAATAAATACAAGTATGGAAGCAATTGATAGTATCTATGATTTGGATGATACTATTATTATCTCAAACTCCACTAAAAAGAAGATTACTTCAAGGTAAATGCAATAACTGGAACAGACTGGAATACGAATGGTACAAAAAGTTTTGAAATAAATAATCAACAAACCTATTTGAATCTCTCCGAAAGTTTCTTGTTGTGTAAATTTAAATTCACTAAAGCTGGGAATAACACAAACGCTACACTTGTAAATGATTTCTTCTGGAAAATGTTTGATAGTGTGCGTTTGTATATTGGAACACAAGAAGTTGAAGCAGTTGATTATGTCTCTGCTGTATCTGAAATGATGAAATTTACACTCTATACATTCAGTGATAGAATGGGAAAGGGGTCTGTCGAAGGTTTTATTCCTGATATGTCAACAGGAACAAACACAGACCCTGGATATACTCAAAGGAAAGGAGCGTATAATGATGATACAAAAGCAGAAAATAGTTTTACTGTGGCAGTTCCTCTTAAAGGTATATTTGGATTTTGTGATCATGATAAAGTTCTGTATGGTCTTAAAATTAGATTTCAACTACAAAGGAATGATAATGAAAATCGATTGCTTTTTGGTGTTGGTAATGCTTTTGGTGATCAGAATAAATTTGTAATTGAGGAGATGAGTTGGTATATCAGTGAATATACTCCTAATCTTAAAACAGAAGAGATGTTGAATCGAAGACTTTTTTTTTTTTTTTTTTTTGTATACCTTGGTCGAGGCTCGTATGAGAGCAAACACACAACTCACAGCAAGGAGGCATGAGACAAGAGGGGCGGGAGTGGAAGGGACAAAACAGTGGGGAACAGACACATTAGGTGAACTGTGGAAGGGAGAGGGATGGGGATGGGACGGGGAACATGGCGAAGAGAAGATGGACATTTCAGGGACTTTCAGGAAGGAAAGTAGGAGAAATGAAGGAAGTGGGCTTGGGTGGATTATCGGGGGTAGAAAAGATCGAGGATTTGGATGGGGGAAGATAAGAGGTGGTGGTGAACAGCTGTTTTGAAAGCCTGGAGGGAAGAATGGGAAAGAATAGAGTGAGGAAGTTTATTCCAAAGGCGGGAAAAAAGAGGAATGAAAGAGTGAAGATGAGCAGTGATTCGTGATTTTGGTAGTTTTACCAGAAGGGGGTTGTTGGCGGACCTTCAGCGCCCTGTGGAAATGTGGTGGGGACAAATCGCAGAGAGAGCAGGGGGGGCAAGGCTAGAGAGGAGTCGGTAGAAGACAGAAAGACCACCGACCAACCTGCGGTGATTGAGTGAGAGGCCCAAAGACTCAGCTTCATTGCGGGAGATGCCGATGATCTTAAATGCCCTGGTTTCGACAGCGTGAAGCCGAGAAAGGTGGGAGGCAGGAGCACCAGCCCAGAGGGGAGAGCAGTACTCCATCAGGCTACGGACAAAAGCTTTGTAAGTGGTCAGGAGCTCAAGAGGGCCGAGGAAGGACTTAGCACGACGGAGGATTCCCAGTCGGCGACTGGCTTTTGAGGCGAGGTTGGAAATGTGACTTTCCCAGGAAAGGTCATGGCAGATAGTGAGACCTAGAAGCTTGAAAGAAAAGACTTCTTCCAGAGGATTGTTGAGAAAGTGGATGGGGGGGTTTTGTAAACGGTCCTTTCAAAGAGACATAGTGAGAGTGTGAGATTTGTCTGGATTGAAAGACATGTTCCACGTGTTGGACCAGTTTGTGATTTTATCCAGATCAGCAGTGAGCAAAGAAGCTGCTGCTTGCCGGTCTGAGGGATGAAAGATGGTACGGCAGAGGGTGGAGTCGTCGGCAAAGAGAAATAGAGGATTTTCCAGAGAGTCCGAGAGATCATTGATGAAAATCAGAAAAAGAACAGGGCCCAGAACGCTACCTTGAGGAACTCCAGCCTGCACAGGAAGAGGGGATGAAAGAACTCCATTTAGGGCCACACGTTGACTGCGACAGGAGAGGAAGTCTGCGAGCCATGAGTGGAGATGGCCTTGACTTAACTCAAAGAAACCACTCAGTGTATCATACCTCAAAAGAAGATGTCAACACGTTAAACTCAACCAAACTACTTACACGTGGAATTTGGGTGTTCTGGAAGGAAAGCCACGATATCTGTGGATCATTTTTAAAAAGCCAGATGGTGATACTGCGACTGATAAGAATAATGCATTGAGTGATAATGCTAAGGTGAAACAACTTCACGTTTCTCTAGATGGAACATTTTATCCACGAGATAGATTGGAAATTAATTGGGAAAAAAATGATTTTGCTGAAGCATACAAGTCTTACCAAAAGGTGTGTGAAAGTAATGGAAATAAAGAACCTATTTTGGATATGACAGCATTTAAAAGTTTGTATACAATCTATGCGTTTGACCTGAGTGCTCAAAAGGAAACTATAAAGTCTAATCGAGTGGATACTTCCCTATACATTGAAAGAGGAGAGAGTGAAGAAGTTGATACATATTGTTTGCTTTTGGAAGAAACAGAATTGCAGATTAATACAGATAATGGTGTGATGATTAGTCTCACATAATTTTTTGTTAAATAAATGAGTGGCAAAGTACCAACTGGGGTATATGTTAATCAAATCAATCTTCATAAACTATCATCTTGTGTTCAAAATCAAAAGCCTTGTATGATTAACGTTAATACAATTCAGAGAAAAGGAGCAGTAAGAATTGATGTTGTGCCCACAAGAGAACAGGTTAAAATCTTGAATGACACTGGCTCACTTAAAATTAAAATGACAAAACCAATGTTGAAAAAATATTCAATAAGAGAGACGAGTGGAGGATTTCTCCCATTTCTAATTCCTTTATTTGCTGGTTTAAGTGTGGTTGGAGCATTGACGGGTGGTATTTCAACAGCGGTGAAAACTGCCAACGAAAGGAAGGCTCAACTCCAGGCTCAAAAAGAATTGGAAAGACAACAAAGAGTTGGAGAAACAAATTAGTGGAAGTGGTGCAATTGTAGATTTTGCTGAAAAACTTGAAGGTCTGCCTGATAAAGCGAGATTGTTAGTTGGAGATATGCTTTCTTCTATAGCACATGCAGGTGTAAAATTAACGAAAAGAGGTAATGGATTATATCTTTCTAATAAATAAATGAGCATTGATGAGTGGTTTACAGAATTTGGAAAGAATACAACATCAAATTTACAACTTGTCAAATATTGTAAGAAATTAAAAATTTACAATGTGGTTATTTGTATGAGAGATGAATTAACAAATGTGCCGAAACATACAAAGAATATTATTATGAACTTAGAAGATAATAATGGGAACGGTTCTCATTGGGTTTGTATTTTTAATAGTCAAGACAAATATTATTTTGATAGTTTTGGTCTTCCACCATCTGTTGAAGTCATAAAATTCTTACAGAATGGTGTTTATCAAACATTTCAAGTCCAAGAATTAAATTCCAAGTGTTGTGGTCAATTATGTCTATATGTGTTATTTCAACTCAACAAAAATAAAAAATTTTATGATATTATTTTTAATCTAATATAAATGACTTATGTTGGAAAAGATGGTTCTATCTTTGGTGTATCTCAAGAACTGGATATTGATTTATCAAATTATTACACAAAGGCACAGGCTGAACGACATAAATATAATATAACCAAAAATATTAACATGAAAAATGCTTATAAATTAAAAAATTATCCAAGCCCGACTGACGCGAATGACTTGGTGAGATTAAGCGATTTATCACAATATATATATCCTTAAATAAAACGGCCGTTTATTCCAAAGATACAGAAGTGTTGATATTATCTCCAGGTCATACAGAATTCACAGTTCGAATTAAAATAAATTTTTATAAAGAAGGGCGTATCGTTTGTATGAGAATAGAACAATGGGGGTATGATATGAATGATTTAGGGTATAATTGGTCATTTAAAATTAACCTCGAAGACCTGGAAAAATTAAATCAGTCTCGTAAGGAAGAATATTATCCACTTGGTATCGATAATGAGTTTTGTGGGGCCACGATTAGTAAACAACAAATAAAAGAATTTAATAAGGGTAAATATAATAATGGTTTTGCCCTTGTTTATCTCATGAAAACAGAAAAAACAGGATTATATATAATAAGTAAGGAAATACAAAATGATTTAACTATGGGAAGATGGGGAGGTGTTTCGTGCCATAATATTATTCTAACATATATTTCTAATACATAAATGACAGCAAGAAGGCTTCAAGAAAATTATCATTTCTGTGTCCAAGCATACCTTCAAGAAAAGGGTATTCGGTATTTTAATAAATATGTTCTACAACATAAGAATGAGGTATTTTCAATAAAAGATTGGCATTATGCTGATGTTGATAAACCGACAACTTTAGATTTAATTAGAATGTTAAATAATGAAAAAATTATAAAGTTAAGAAAAAGTAAGGCTCTTTTAGAAATTCAAAAGAAATTTTATTGGTTTCCTGTTGTAAAAAAATTTATTTTGGATACAGGAATAACAAGAAATCCTGATGAATATATGTATGATATTCTATGGGGTGTAAGCGATTCAAGGATAATAAGGGATGAGGAAGGAGTTGAAGAAGAGAGGGAAGAGGAGGAAAAGGAGAAGAGAGAGAAGGAGGAGAGGGAGAAGAAAGAGAAGGAGGAAAAAGAGAAGGAGGAAAAGGAGAAGAGAGAGAAGAGAGAGAAGGAGAGGGAGGAAAGAGCGAGACAAAATAAATATCAAAATATGGAAACCAGTGAGATTAAAAAAAGATTGGTGGTATTACAGAAAATAACTCAACCCACCGAGGAGGAAAACAAAGAATTGACAAGTCTATTTGCAATACTTTCGGCAAGAATATTGACATCGACAAGCTATTCATTTTAATTCAAGTTTTTCATTTTTAGTTTTTTTTCTTAAATAAATGGAGGAGAGAGTGAAGGCATTTCTAAGGATTCTTTATGTTTTAAAAATTAAGATTCAAATGTGCGTGTTGGAAACTAAAAAGGTTTTTGCACTCTGCAGGAATTTTTCACATAAATAAATGAGTTATTGTCTCAAATGTAAAAAGAAAACTAATACTAAAAATATTTCATATTTTAAAAGTAAAAATAACAGGGTTATACAAAAAGGTATATGTTCGGTGTGTGGTTCAAAAAAAAATCAATTTATCTCCAAAAACAAACGAGGAGGAGATATACAAAAGTTTTTATCAGGAAGTAAATTTACAACTACTGGAATACCAGGGGAATTACATCTTCCAGGGTATTCTTTCTGTGGTCCAGGCACAAACTTGGATAAAAGATTAGATGAGGCAGACAATCCTAAATCCTGGAGTAAACCAATCAATAGAGTTGATGAAGTGTGCATGAGACACGATATTGATTATGGGAATACCACAACGTTGGAAGAAAAGCATGAAGCCGATAGAGAAATGTTGTATAATTTGTCTCTGATACAAAATCCAACCTTGAGAGAAAAAGTTGATCGTTTCATTGTGAAGAAGATGATCAGTGCTAAATTGAAACTTAGACTTGCATATTCAAAAAACTTATAGGCTCTAATGATGTCATGAAGACTGAAGAGCAATTAGCTGATGAATTACATAAACCAATATTCACAAAGTTTCAGAGAAGGAAAGTTTATTCCAAGGAAGTTGATTATATCTGGTCTGCTGATTTGATTGAACTCAATAATGATAAGGGGTACAAGTATGCTTTAACCGTTATTGATTTGAGGAGTAGATACATATGGGTTGTACCATTAAAAAACAAAACAGGTAATACTCTTCTGTTAGCCTTTCAACAGATATTTAATAAAAGTAAGAGAAAACCTAAAAAATTGTGGACTGATGAGGGTAGAGAGTTTTATAACAAGACATTTATGAATTTTCTAAAAAATAACAGTATTACATTATACAGTACCTTTAATGAAGGGAAGGCAGTTGTTGTTGAACGTTTTAATCGTACCTTAAAAGAGAGACTATATAAAAATTCACACAACTCGGTTCACAACAATGGTCATCTTTTATTCAGGATATTGTGGATAAGTATAATGACACGATTCACACGTCAACAAATATGAAACCATCAGAAACATTTACAAAATTAAAATATGAAAAAGAGATTAATGTCAGAAAACCTAAGTTCAAAGTTGGTGATATCGTAAGAATATATAGGTGGAAATCTCATTTTGAAAAGGGTTATATTAAACGATGGACGAACGAGCTTTTTAAAATTGTTGATGTTATAGATACGGTTCCTTGGACTTATAAGATATATGATTTGGAAGGGGAAGAGATTTTAGGTTCATTTTATTCACAGGAATTACAAAAGACAAAGATAAATTGAAATTTTTTGACTCCGCCCCTTTTTGACTCCGCCCACACAAAACCCACCCACATAAACCCCATCCCACACAAACCCCACACAAACCCCACACAAACCCCTCACAAGCTCCCCACATAAACCCCACCCCACACAAACCCCACATAAACCCCACCCCACACAAACCCCACACAAACCCCTCACAAGCTCCCCACATAAACCCCACCCCACACAAACCCCACCCCACACAAACCCCACACAAACCCCACACAAACCCCCACAAAAACCCCACCCCACACAAACCCCACATAAACCCCACCCCACACAAACCCCACACAAACCCCTCACAAGCTCCCCACATAAACCCCACCCCACACAAACCCCACCCCACACAAACCCCACACAACCCCCACACAAACCCCCCACAAGCTCCACACAAAAACCCCACCCCACACAAACCCCACACAAACCCCACCACACACAAACCCCACACAAACCCCACACAAACCCCACACAAACCCCCCACAAGCTCCACACAAAAACTCCATACACACAAACCCCTCACAAGCTCCACCCATATTCATCATATTCACATAATTAGTGATTAGTTAATTACTTCCCCACACACAACATGTTTATTTAATTAAAATTATCCACCCATCCACACAAGCTCCACCCATCCACCCATCTCTCCACCCATCCATTTATCCACACAAACCTCATCCACATTCACCCCGCCCACATAAACCCTGCCCACATCAACCCTGCCCACACAAGCTCCACCCACATAAACCCTGCCCACATAAACCCTGTCCACATAAACGCCCTCCCACAAGCCCCGCCCACACACGCCCTCCCACCGAAGCCCCGCCCACACAAGCCCCACCCACACAAGCCCCTCCCACACAAGCCCCACCCCCCTCCTCCCCCTGTGCGCCCCCACCTTTGACCCACCACCTCCCTCATCCCACCCCCACCCTTCCCCACACACACACATGGGGAGGGGAGGGGTGGGATGAGGGGTGATGGGTCGTTGGGGGAGCGCACCTACCCCCCCCCCAACCCCTTCATGTCTTGATCCTCTTCTTGAAATTCAAAATCAAGTAATTGTAAACAAAACAAATATAATTTATTAAAATTGAAAATATTAAATATTCATTTGCGAGAATGTATAATCTTTCCCAGCAATCTTCTTCAGATGTCTTGTGATTTCGAAACTCAGACACCATATTCTGTTTTGAAACAAAAAGTGGATAATAATTAGGTTTTATAAAGATAATTACATGGTAATATGAGTAAGCCTGTTGTTGGTTCTAAGTTCAAGCCTCATTGACCACTGAATTAACACACCAGGAGCCTGTCATCCTTTCAAGGCCAATAAAATGAATTCCAGTGTACTGGCAAAACCGCGTCCAAACTAATGATGCAACTAACATAAGACGACATTCTAAAGAGAGAGTGATATTAATAAAAAAAAATAACTAAATAATAATTCAGAAACATTTACCTCCAGAAAATCATGTGTTGTACCAGATTGCTTATGTTGTGTGATCGAGCTGAAAAAAAATATATATATAATAATAAGTCAAGGGTATAGATGGAGAGACAGACAGAGAGAGGTAGGTAGAAAGACAGACAGAGAGAGATATAAACAGACAGGGAAAGAGACACACACGCACACCCACACGCACACACACACACACACACACACACACACACACACACACACACACACACACACACACATATACACATATACACACACACACACACACACACACACACACACACACACACACACACACACACACACACATACACACACACACACACACACACACACACACATATATACACACACACACACACACACACACACACACACACACACACACACACACACACACACACATATATACACACACACACACACACACACACACACACACACACACACACACACACACACATATATACACACACACACACACACACACACACACACACACACACACACACACACACACACACACACACACACACACGTGTCTCACCATTGGTTTAATTCATTCGAGATCAGAGGCTGTGATAAGACTTCGTACCAGTCATTATAAATGTTTTTCAATTCTCTTCTAAAATCATTGACCTCTTCAATAAGAGCATTAATTTCATGCACCTCGTCGTGATATGTAAACTGCTCTTCTTCCAAGGACCTGCCAAGAAAAAAAAAATATATATATATATATATATATATATATATATATATATATATCAGAATTATCACGATTTAATTTATAATCAATTGCTTCATTGTTCAAAGAGGAACCAATACACAGGCTTATCAACTTTGTGTTGAGCTGTTTTGTTCATCGGAAGAGAGTGAGTCCATGTCTCAGTTTTTTTACCATTGGTACAAGATGGCAAAAAGATCAGAGGCCGTGATAAGACGTCGTGTCAGTCTTTAAAAATGTTTTTCAATTCTCTTCTAAGATGATTGATCTCTTCAATAAGAGCATTAATTTTCTGCACCTCGTCGTGATATGTAAACTGCTCTTCTTCCAAGGACCTGCCAAGAAAATATATATATATATATATATATATATATATATATATATATATATATATATATATATATATATATATATATATATATATATATATCAGAATTATCACGATTTAATTTATAATCAATTGCTTCATCGTTCAAAGAGGAACCAATACACAGGCTTACCAACTTTGTGTTGAGCTGTTTTGTTCGCGGAAGAAAGATCGCTCATGTCTCAGTTGTAAAAATGAAAATCCCGTCTGGCAGAAACTTTGTTTGGCGAATCACTTATAAGGTAACGACGAGGAAATTACCTAATCATTGGGTTTGGCCACAGGAAATGACACCGGGTGAGGCAGCTTGGAAAATAACTGGGCGATTATATTCTCAAATTGTATGAATCATTTTCAAAACATACTTAAAATACCCTAAAATGGTTTTGATTCAAATGTTTTCAGTTCGTGTTCTGAGATAAAATATAAACACGAGACCTTGTCTCACAGAATAGTTCCTGTTTTTCTTTTCACAGCACGATCGTGTCAAAAAAACACTTCCTCATTTTCACGGCATGAACTGAAAACATTTGAAACAAAACTTTTTTATGGCGTGGTTTATACACAAAAATGATTTGCAACTCGGGCGGTGGCCAGATGAGATCATTAAGAGAAGTTTATCATTTCGTAATGGCATAAAAGGGGTATCTTAAAAAATATAAAGATTCAAATGTTTTGTTTTTCAATATTTTAGATGGGGATTATTGTGCAAAGAAAATTAAACTATTGAAGGAATTTGAGAATGAACAAATCTTTATAGGTTCAATGAGTGAGCTGTTCAACCCCCAGGTGTTCAATTCAATGCGGTTCAACCTCCAGGTTAAAAGGGGAGACAAATAAATATACCTTGGGATAAAAAGGGGGTTTATTTTTAGGGAAAAAAATAGGAATCGCTGAAAATCCCCCATTCATTTACATGGAGAAAAGTGAGCCAGAACCAGTATTCTTACCCTACTCACCTTTAACAGATCACATTACTACTTTACTACTTGAACAAATCTTTATCTTCTTGCATTGGTTATTGAAAAGAAAGTGTCCCTAGGTTAAAAGGGGAGACAAATAAATATACCTTGGGATAAAAAGGGGGTTTACTTTTTATGGAAAAAATATGAATTGCTGAAAATCCCCCATTCATTTACATGGGGAAAAGTGAGCCAGAATCAGTATATTCACCCTACTCTGGTCAACAAAAAAAGGAATAGTATAACTTCTGGAAAAAGTTTGAAAAACACTTCCGGTGAAAAAAATGAAAAACAATAACTTTTCGTCAACAAAAAAAGGAAAAAAAAACACTTCTGAAAAAAGTTTTAAAATCACTTCTGGTGAATTTTGTTTAAAACAGAATCACTTCTGGTCAACAAAAAAAGGAAAAAATCACTTTCTGGAAAAAGTTTTAAAATCACTTCTGGTAAAAAATAAAAATAAAAATAATCACTTCTGGTAAACAACAACAACAACAAAAAATCACTTACGGAAAAAGTTTTAAAATCACTTCCGGTGAAAAAAAATGAAAAATAATGACCTCGTCAACAACAAAATAAACCACTTCCAGAAACAGATTGAAAATCACTACCGGTGAAAAAAATGAAAAATAATCACTTCTGGTCAACAAAAAAAGGAAAAAATACTTCTGGCAAAAGTTTTAAAATTATTTCCGGTGAAAAAAAACTTTAAAATAATAGATTCTGGTCAACAAAAAAAGGATAAAAATCAATTTGGAAAAAAGTTTTAAAATCACTACAAGTTAATTTTTTTAAAAACAGAATCACTTCTGGTCAACAAAAATAGGAACAATATAATTTCTGGAAAAAGTTTTAAAATCACTTCTGGTAAAAAAAAGAAAAGAAAAATAATCACTTCTGGTAAACAACAACAACAACAACAACAAAAAATCACTTCCGGAAAAAGTTTTAAAATCACTTCCAGTGAAAAAAAATGAAAAATAATGACTTCTCGTCAAGAACAAAATAAACCACTTCCAGAAACAGTTTGAAAATCACTCCTGGTAAAAAAAAATGAAAAATAATCACTTCTGGTCAACAAAAAAAGGAAAAATATAACTTCTGGGAAAAGTTTTAAGAACACTTCTGGTGAAAAACAATGAAAAATAAGCACTTTTGTCACAAACAAAAAGAGGAAAAATCACTTCCAGAAAAAGATTTAAAATCACCTCCGGTGAAAAACAATGAAAAAAACTTATGTCACCAAAAAGGAGGAAGAAATCACTTCCACAAAAAGTTATAAAAACACTTCTGGTGAAAAACAATGAAAAATAACCACTTGTCACCAAAAAAGAGGTAAAAAATCACTTCAAGTAAAAGTTTTAAAATCACTTTTGGTGAAAAACATTGAAAAATAATCACTTCTGGTCAATAAAAATGAGGAAAAATCACTTCCAGAAAAAGTTTTAAAATCACTTCCGGTGAAAAACAATGGAAAAAACTTATGTCACCAAAAAAGAGGAAGAAATCACTTCCACAAAAAGTTATAAAAACACTTCTGGTGAAAAACAATGAAAAATAATCACTTCTGGTGACTAAAAATGAGGAAAAATCACTTTCAGAAAAAGTTTTAAAATCACTTCCGGTGAAAAACAATGGAAAATAACCACGTCACTAAAAAAAGAGGCAAAAATCACTTCCAGAAAAAGTTTTAAAAACACTTCTAGTGAAAAACAATGAAAAATAACCAGTCACCAAAAAAAGAGGAAAAAAATCACTACCAGAAAAATTGATAAAATCCCTTTTGGTTAAAAACCATGAAAAAATAATCACTTCTGGTCACTGAAAATGAGGAAAAATCACTTCCAGAAAAATAAAAACTTCTGGTGAAATACAATGAAAAATAACCACTTCTGTCACTGAAAAAAGAGGAAAAAAATCACTTCCAGAAAAAGTGATAAAATCACTTCTGGTGAAAAACAATAAAAAATTAATCATTTCTGGTCACTAAAAATGAGGAAAAATCACTTTCAGAAAAAGTTATAAAATCTCTTCTGGTGAAAAACAATGAAAAATAATCACTTCTGGTTTCCAAAAATGAGGAGAATTCACTTTCAGAAAAACAAAATCTTCCAGTGAAAAACAATGAAAAATAACCACTTCTGTCACCAAAAAAAGAGGAAAAATGAAAAGGTTTTAAAATCACTTCCGGTGAAAAGCAATGAAAAAAAATGACTTCTGTTCACTAAAAATGAGGAAAAATCACTTCCAGAAAAAATTTTTAAATCACTTCTGGTGAAAAACAATGAAAAATAACCACTTCTGTCCCCCCCAAAAAAGAGGAAAAAACCACTTCCACAAAAAGTTTTTAAAATACTTCTGGTGAAAAACAACGCAAAATATCCACTTCTGTCACTGAAAAAAGAGGAAAAAAATCACTTCCAGAAAAAGTTTTAAAATCACTTCTGGTGAAAAAGAATGAAAAATAATCAGTTCTGGTCACAAAAAATGAGGAAATTCACTTCCAGAAAAAGTTTTAAAATCACGACTGGTGAAAAACCATGAAAAAATAATCACTTCTCGTCACTAAAAATGAGGAAAAATCACTTCCAGAAAAGTTTTAAAAACACTTCTGGTGAAAAACAGTGAAAAATAAACACTTCTGTCACCAAAAAAGAGGAAAAAATCACTTCAAGAAAAAGTTTTAAAATCACTTCGGGTGAAAAACAATGAAAAATAATTATTTCTGGTCAATAAAAATGAGGAAAAATCACTTTCAGAAAAAGTTATAAAATCACTTCCGGAGAAAAACGATGAAAAATACTCACTTCTGGTCACTAAAAATGAGGAAAAATCACTTCCAGAAAAACTTTTAAAAACACTTCTCGTGAAAAACAGTGAAAAATAAACACTTGTCACCAAAAAACGAGGAAAAAATCACTTCCAGAAATTTTTTTTAGATCAATTCCGGTGGAAAATAATGAAAAAGAATCACTTCTGGTCACAAGAAATGAGGAAAAATCACTTCTAGAAATTTTTTTAAAAATCACTTCTGGTGAAAAACAATGAAAAATAACCACTTGTCACCCAAAAAGATTAAAAAAACCATTTCCAGAAAAAGTTATAAAATCACTTCTGGTGAAAAACAATGAAAAATAATCACTTCTGGTCAATAAAAATGAGGAAAAATCACTTGCTTTTGCCCGTGGTGCTTACTGGTTCGAAATTGCTGCTTACCAATTGCTGGTTGCCATTTGTTAAATAGCGGTTTCGGATTGGTGAGTGTCTCTTGTTGGTTGATGTTGCGAAACAAAACAAAGCACTTGTTTGTGTTTTGTGTCCAATTTGTGTGCTATTTGAGTTTTGTGTGCTCTTTGTGTGTTGTTTGTGTTTTGTGTGCGATTTGAGCATTATTTGTGTTTTGTGTGCAATTTGTTTGTTGTTTGTGTTTTGTGTGATAATGGTGTGTTTTGGGCTAAGTTTTTTTTGTGTTGCTTGTGGTTTGTGTTTGGTGTGCTGTTAGGGTTAGGGTTAGGGTTAGGGTTAGGGTTAGGGTTAGGGTTAGGGTTTGTTAGGGTTAGGGTTAGGTTAGTTGTTAGGGCCAGGGTTAGGTTAGGCTAGGTTAGGCCAGGCCAGGCCAGGCCAGGCCAGGCTGTGTGTCAGGCAGCCAGGCCAGAAGCCAGGCCAGGCCAGGCCAGGGCCAGGCCAGGCCAGGCCAGGCCAGCTAGGCCAGGCCAGGCCAGTTGGCCAGGCCAGGCCAGGCCAGGCCACTGCCAGGCCAGGCCAGGGGCCAGGCCAGGCCAGCCAGGCCAGGGCCAGGCCAGGGCCAGGGCCAGGCCAGGGCCAGGCCAGGCCAGGCCCTGCCAGGGCCAGGCCAGGCCAGGCCAGGCCAGGTGCCAGGCCAGGCCAGGGCCAGCCAGGGCCAGGCCAGGCCAGGCCAGGCCAGGCCAGGGCCAGGCCAGGCCAGGCCAGGCCAGCCAGGCCAGGCCAGGCCAGGTCAGGGCCAGGCCAGCCAGGCCAGGCCAGGCCAGGCCAGGGTGGCCAGGCCAGGCCACCAGGGCCAGGGCCAGGCCAGGCTCAGGCCAGGGCCACTGCCAGGCCAGTCAGGCCAGCCTGCTGTGCCAGGCCAGGCCAGGCCAGGCCAGGCCAGGCCAGGCCAGGCCAGGCCAGGCCAGGCCAGGCCAGGCCAGGCCAGGGCCAGGCCAGGCCTGCCAGGCCAGGCCAGGCCAGGCCAGGCCAGGCCAGGCCAGGCCAGGCCAGGCCAGGCCAGGCCAGGCCAGGGCCAGGCCAGGCCAGGCCAGGCCAGGCCAGGCCAGGCCAGGCCAGGCCAGGCCAGGCCAGGCCAGGCCAGGCCAGGCCAGGCCAGGCCAGGCCAGGCCAGGGCCAGGCCAGGGCCAGGCCAGGCCAGGCCAGGCCAGGCCAGGCCAGGCCAGGGCCAGGCCAGGCCAGGCCAGGCCAGGCCAGGCCAGGCCAGGCCAGGCCAGGCCAGGCCAGGCCAGGCCAGGCCAGGCCAGGCCAGGTGCCAGGGCCAGGCCAGGCCAGGCCAGGCCAGGCCAGGCCAGGCCAGGCCAGGCCAGGCCAGGCCAGGCCAGGCCAGGCCAGGCCAGGCCAGGCCAGGCCAGGCCAGGCCAGGCCAGGCCAGGCCAGGGCCAGGCCAGGCCAGGCTGTGCCAGGCCAGGCCAGGCCAGTGCTGCCAGGGCCAGGCCAGGGCCAGGCCAGGCCAGGCCAGGCCAGGCCAGGCCAGGCCAGGCCAGGCCAGGCCAGGCCAGGCCAGGCCAGGCCAGGCCATGCCAGGCCAGGGCCAGGCCAGGCCAGGGCCAGGCCAGGCCAGGCCAGGCCAGGCCAGGCCAGGCCAGGCCAGGCCAGGCCAGGCCAGGCCAGGCCAGGCCAGGCCAGGCCAGCCAGGCCAGGCCAGGCCAGGCCAGGCCAGGCCAGGCCAGGCCAGGCCAGGCCAGGCTGGCCAGGCTGTCAGGCCAGGCCAGGCCAGGCCAGGCCAGGCCAGGCCAGGCCAGGCCAGGCCAGGCCAGGCCAGGCCAGGCCAGGCCAGGCCAGGCCAGGCCAGGCCAGGCCAGGGCCAGGCCAGGCCCAGGCCAGGCCAGGCCAGGCCAGGCCAGGCCAGGCCAGGCCAGGCCAGGCCAGGCCAGGCCAGGCCAGGCCAGGGCCAGGCCAGGCCAGGCCAGGCCTGCCAGGCCAGGCCAGGGCCAGGGCCAGGCCAGGCCAGGGCCAGGCCAGGCCAGGCCAGTTGTGCCAGGCCAGGGCCAGGCCAGGCCAGGCCAGGCCAGGCCAGGCCAGGCCAGGCCAGGGCCAGGCCAGGCCAGGCCAGGCCAGGCCAGGCCAGGCCAGGTTGTCAGGCCAGTTGTGCCAGGCCAGGCCAGGCCAGGCCAGGCCAGGCCAGGGCCAGGCCAGGGCCAGGGCCAGGCCAGGCCAGGCTGTGTGCCAGTGCCAGGCCAGGCCAGGCCAGGGCCAGGCTGTGCCAGGCCAGGCCAGGCCAGGCCAGCCAGGCCAGGCCAGGGCCAGGCCAGGCCAGGGCCAGGCCAGGCCAGGCCAGGCCAGGCCAGGCCAGGCCAGGCCAGGGCCAGGCCAGGCCAGGGCCAGGCCAGGCCAGGCCAGGCCAGGCCAGGCCAGGCCAGGCCAGGCCCAGGCCAGGCCAGGCCAGGCCAGGCCAGGTCAGGCCAGGCCAGGGCCAGGCCAGGCCAGGCCAGGCCAGGCCAGGCCAGGCCAGGCCAGGCCAGGCCAGGCCAGGCCAGGCCAGGCCAGGCCAGGCCAGGCCAGGGCCAGGCCAGGCTGTGCCAGGCCAGGCCAGCCAGGCCAGTGCCAGGGCCAGGGCCAGGCCAGCCAGGCCAGGCCAGGCCAGGGCCAGGGCCAGGGCCAGGCCAGGGCCAGGGCCAGGCCAGGCCAGGCCAGGCCAGGCCAGGCCAGGCCAGGCCAGGCCAGGCCAGGCCAGGCCAGGCCAGGCCAGGCCAGGCCAGCCAGGCCAGGCCAGGCCAGGCCAGGGCCAGGCCAGGCCAGGCCAGGCCAGGCCAGGCCAGGCCAGGGCCAGGCCAGGCCAGGCCAGGGCCAGGGCCAGGCCAGGCCAGGGCCAGGCCAGGCCAGGGCCAGGCCAGGCCAGGCCAGGCCAGGCCAGGCCAGGGCCAGGGCCAGGGCCAGGCCAGGCCAGGCCAGGCCAGGCCAGGCCAGGCCAGGCCAGGCCAGGCCAGGCCAGGGCCAGGCCAGGCCAGGCCAGGCCAGGCCAGGCCAGGCCAGGCCAGGCCAGGCCAGGCCAGGGCCAGGGCCAGGCCAGGCCAGGCCAGGCCAGGCCAGGCCAGGCCAGGCCAGGCCAGGCCAGCCAGGGCCAGGGCCAGGGCCAGGCCAGGCCAGGCCAGGCCAGGCCAGGCCAGGCCAGGCCAGGCCAGGCCAGGCCAGGCCAGGCCAGGCCAGGCCAGGCCAGGGCCAGGCCAGGCCAGGGCCAGGCCAGGCCAGGCCAGGCCAGGGCCAGGCCAGGCCAGGCCAGGCCAGGCCAGGCCAGGCCAGGCTGTGCCAGGCCAGGCCAGGCCAGGCCAGGCCAGGCCAGGCCAGGCCAGGCCAGGCCAGGCCAGGCCAGGCCAGCCAGGCCAGGCCAGGCCAGGCCAGGCCAGCCAGCCAGGCCAGGCCAGGCCAGGCCAGGCCAGGCCAGGCCAGGCCAGGCCAGGCCAGGCCAGGCCAGGCCAGGCCAGGCCAGGCCAGGGCCAGGCCAGGCCAGGCCAGGCCAGGCCAGGCCAGGCCAGGCCAGGCCAGGCCAGGCCAGGCCAGGCCAGGCCAGGCCAGGCCAGGCCAGGCCAGGGCCAGGCCAGGCCAGGCCAGGCCAGGCCAGGCCAGGCCAGGCCAGGCCAGGCCAGGCCAGGGCCAGGGCCAGGCCAGGCCAGGCCAGGCCAGGCCAGGCCAGGCCAGGCCAGGCCAGGCCAGGCCAGGCCAGGCCAGGCCAGGCCAGGGCCAGGCCAGGCCAGGCCAGGCCAGGCCAGGGCCAGGCCAGGCCAGGGCCAGGCCAGGCCAGGCCAGGGCCAGGGCCAGGCAGGGCCAGGCCAGGCCAGGCCAGGCCAGGCCAGGCCAGGGCCAGCCAGTCAGGCCAGGCCAGGCCAGGCCAGGCCAGGGCCAGGCCAGGCCGGCCAGGGCCAGGCCAGGCCAGGCCAGGCCAGGCCAGGCCCAGGCCAGGCCAGGCCAGGGCCAGGCCAGCCAGGCCAGGGCCAGGCCAGGGCCAGGCCAGGCCAGGCCAGGGCCAGGCCAGGGCCAGGCCAGGCCAGGCCAGGCCAGGCCAGCCAGGCCAGCTGGCCAGGCCAGGCCAGCTGGCCAGGCCAGGCTGGCCAGGCCAGGCCAGGCCAGGCCAGGCCAGGCCAGGCCAGGCCAGGCCAGGCCAGGCCAGGCCAGGCCAGGCCAGGCCAGGCCAGGCCAGGCCAGGCCAGGCCAGGCCAGGCCAGGGCCAGGGCCAGGCCAGGCCAGGCCAGGCCAGGCCAGGCCAGGCCAGGCCAGGCCAGGCCAGGCCAGGCCAGGCCAGGCCAGGCCAGGGCCAGGCCAGGCCAGGCCAGGCCAGGCCAGGCCAGGCCAGGCCAGGGCCAGGCCAGGCCAGGCCAGGCCAGGCCAGGCCAGGCCAGGCCAGTTGTGCCAGGCCAGGCCAGGCCAGGCCAGGCCAGGGCCAGGGCCAGGCCAGGGCCAGGCCAGGCCAGGCCAGGCCAGGCCAGGCCAGGCCAGGCCAGGCCAGGCCAGGCCAGGCCAGGCCAGGCCAGGCCAGGCCAGGCCAGGCCAGGCCAGGCCAGGCCAGGCCAGGCCAGGCCAGGCCAGGCCAGGCCAGGCCAGGCCAGGCCAGGCCAGGCCAGGCCAGGCCAGGCCAGGCCAGGCCAGGCCAGGCCAGGCCAGGCCAGGCCAGGCCAGGCCAGGCCAGGCCAGGCCAGGGCCTGTGCCAGGGCCAGGCCAGGCCAGGCCAGTGCCAGGCCAGGCCAGGCCAGGCCAGGCCAGGCCAGGCCAGGCCAGGCCAGGCCAGGCCAGGCCAGGCCAGGCCAGGCCAGGCCAGGGCTGTGCCAGGCCAGGCCAGGCCAGGCCAGTGCCAGGCCAGGCCAGGCCAGGCCAGGCCAGGCCAGGCCAGGCCAGGCCAGGCCAGGCCAGGCCAGGCCAGGCCAGGCCAGGGCCAGGCCAGGCCAGGCCAGGCCAGGCCAGGCCAGGCCAGGCCAGGCCAGGCCAGGGCCAGGGCCAGGCCAGGCCAGGCTGTGCCAGGCCAGGCCAGGCCAGGCCAGGCTGTGCTGTGCCAGGCCAGGCCAGGCCAGGCCAGGCCAGGCCAGGCCAGGCCAGGCCAGTGCTGTCAGGCCAGGCCAGGCCAGGCCAGGCCAGGCCAGGCCAGGCCAGGCCAGGCCAGGCCAGGCCAGGCCAGGCCAGGCCAGGCCAGCCAGGCCAGGCCAGGCCAGGCCAGGCCAGGCCAGGCCAGGCCAGGCCAGGCCAGGGCCAGGCCAGGCCAGGCCAGGCCAGGGCCAGGCCAGGCCAGGCCAGGCCAGGCCAGGCCAGGCCAGGCCAGGCCAGGCCAGGCCAGGCCAGGCCAGGCCAGGCCAGGGCCAGGCCAGGCCAGGCCAGGGCCAGGCTGCCAGGCCAGGCCAGGCCAGGCCAGGCCAGGCCAGGGCCAGGCCAGGCCAGGCCAGGCCAGGCCAGGCCAGGCCAGGGCCAGGCCAGGCCAGGCCAGGCCAGCCAGGCCAGGCCAGGCCAGGCCAGGCCAGGGCCAGGCCAGGCCAGGCCAGGCCAGGCCAGGCCAGGCCAGGGCCAGGCCAGGCCAGGCCAGGCCAGGCCAGGGCCAGGCCAGGCCAGGCCAGGCCAGGCCAGGCCAGGCCAGGCCAGGCCAGGCCAGGCCAGGCCAGTTGTGCCAGGGCCAGGCCAGGCCAGGCCAGGCCAGGCCAGGCCAGCCAGGCCAGGCCAGGCCAGGCCAGGCCAGGCCAGGCCAGGCCAGGCCAGGCCAGGCCAGGCCAGGCCAGGCCAGGCCAGGCCAGGCCAGGCCAGGCCAGGCCAGGCCAGGCCAGGCCAGGCCAGGCCAGGCCAGGCCAGGCCAGGCCAGGCCAGGCCAGGCCAGGCCAGGCCAGGCCAGGCCAGGCCAGGGCCAGGCCAGGGCCAGGCCAGGCCAGGCCAGGCCAGGCCAGGCCAGGCCAGGCCAGGCTGTGCTGTGCCAGGCCAGGCCAGGCCAGGCCAGGCCAGGCCAGGCCAGGGCCAGGCCAGGGCCAGGCCAGGCCAGGCCAGGCCAGGCCAGGCCAGGCCAGGCCAGGCCAGGCCAGGCCAGGCCAGGCCAGGCCAGGCCAGGCCAGGCCAGGCCAGGCCAGGCCAGGCCAGGGCCAGGGCCAGGCCAGGCCAGGCCAGGCCAGGCCAGGCCAGGCCAGGCCAGGCCAGGCCAGGCCAGGCCAGGCCAGGCCAGGCCAGGCCAGGGCCAGGGCCAGGCCAGGCCAGGCCAGGCCAGGCCAGGCCAGGGCCAGGCCAGGCCAGGCCAGGGCCAGGCCAGGCCAGGCCAGGCCAGGCCAGGCCAGGGCCAGGCCAGGCCAGGCCAGGCCAGGGCCAGGCCAGGCCAGGCCAGGCCAGGCCAGGCCAGGCCAGGGCCAGGCCAGGCCAGGCCAGGCCAGGCCAGGCCAGGCCAGGCCAGGCTGCCAGGCCAGGGCCAGGCCAGGCCAGGCCAGGCCAGGGCCAGGCCAGGCCAGGCCAGGCCAGGCCAGGCCAGGCCAGTTGGCCAGGCCAGGCCAGGGCCAGGCCAGGCCAGGGCCAGGGCCAGGCCAGGCCAGGCCAGGCCAGGCCAGGCCAGGCCAGCCAGGCCAGGCCAGGCCAGGCCAGGCCAGGCCAGGCCAGGCCAGGCCAGGGCCAGGCCAGGCCAGGCCAGGCCAGGCCAGGCCAGGGCCAGGGCCAGGGCCAGGCCAGGCCAGGGCCAGGCCAGGCCAGGCCAGGCCAGGCCAGGGCCAGGCCAGGCCAGGCCAGGCCAGGGCCAGGGCCAGGCCAGGCCAGGCCAGGCCAGGCCAGGCCAGGCCAGCCAGGGCCAGGCCAGGCCAGGCCAGGCCAGGCCAGGCCAGGCCAGGGCCAGGGCCAGGCCAGGCCAGGCCAGGCCAGCCAGGCCAGGCCAGGCCAGGCCAGGCCAGGCCAGGCCAGGCCAGCCAGGCCAGGCCAGGCCAGGCCAGGCCAGGCCAGGCCAGGCCAGGCCAGGCCAGGGCCAGGGCCAGGGCCAGGCCAGGCCAGGCCAGGCTGTGCCAGGCCAGGCCAGGCCAGGCCAGGGCCAGGGCTGTGCTGTGCCAGGCCAGGTTAGTGCTGTGCCAGGCCAGGCCAGTTGTGTCAGGTTGTGCCAGGCGTCAGGGTTAGTGCCAGCCAGGCCAGGGTGCGTCAGGCCAGGCTGTTGTGTGTCAGGTTTGTGTGTTGTGCTGTGCCAGGCCAGGCTGTGCCAGGCCAGGCTGTGCCAGGCCAGGCCAGGTGCTGTGCTGTGCTGTGCTGTGCCAGGCCAGTGCTGTGCCAGGCCAGTGCTGTGCCAGGCCAGGCCAGGCCAGGGCCAGGCCAGGCTGTGCTGTGCCAGGGCCAGGCCAGGGCCAGGGCCAGGGCCAGGCCAGGCCAGGCCAGGCCAGGGCCAGGGCCAGGGCCAGGGCCAGGCTGTGCCAGGGCCAGGCCAGGGCCAGGGTGCTGGCCAGGCCAGGGCCAGGGCCAGGCCAGGCCAGGCCAGGCCAGGCTGTGCTGTGGGCCAGGCCAGGGCCAGGCCAGGCCTGCCAGGCCAGGCCAGGGCCAGGGCCAGGCCAGGCCAGGCCAGGCCAGGCCAGGCCAGGCCAGGCCAGGCCAGGGCCAGGCCAGGCTGTACAGGCCAGGCCAGGCCAGGCCAGGCCAGGCCAGGCCAGGCCAGGCCAGGCCAGGCCAGGCCAGGCCAGGCCAGGCCAGGCCAGGCCAGGCCAGGCCAGGCCAGGCCAGGGCCAGGCCAGGCCAGGCCAGGCCAGGCCAGGCCAGGCCAGGCCAGGCCAGGCCAGGCCAGGCCAGGCCAGGCCAGGCCAGGCCAGGCCAGGCCAGGCCAGGCCAGGCCAGGCCAGGCCAGGCCAGGCCAGGCCAGGCCAGGCCAGGCCAGGCCAGGCCAGGCCAGGCCAGGCCAGGCCAGGCCAGGCCAGGCCAGGCCAGGCTGTGCCAGGCCAGGCCAGGCCAGGCCAGGCCAGGCCAGGCTGTGCCAGGCCAGGCCAGGCCAGGCCAGGCCAGGCCAGGCCAGGCCAGGGCCAGGGCCAGGGCCAGGGCCAGGCCAGGGCCTGTGCTGTGCTGTGCCAGGCCAGGCCAGGCCAGGGCCAGGCCAGGCCAGGCCAGGCCAGGGCCAGGCCAGGCCAGGGCCAGGGCCAGGCCAGGCCAGGCCAGGCCAGGGCCAGGCCTGTGCTGTGCCAGGCCTGTGCCAGGGCCAGGCTGTGCCAGGCCAGGCTGTGCTGTGCTGTGCTGTGCTGTGCTGTGCTGTGCCAGGCCAGGCCAGGCCAGGGCCAGGCCAGGCCAGGCCAGGCCAGGTGCCAGTGTCCAGGCTGTGCCAGGCCAGGCCAGGCCAGGCCAGGTGCCAGGCCAGTGCTGTGCTGTGCCAGGCCAGGCCAGGCCAGGCCAGGGCCAGGCCAGGCCAGGCCAGCTGTGCCAGGCCAGCTGTGCCAGGCCAGGCCAGGCCAGGGCCAGGCCAGGTGCCAGGCCAGGCTGTGCTGTGCTGTGCTGTGCTGTGCTGTGCCAGGCCAGGCCAGGCCAGGCTGTGCCAGGCCAGGCCAGGCCAGGCCAGGCCAGGGCCAGTGCCAGGCCAGGCCAGGCCAGGCCAGGCCAGGCCAGGCCAGGCCAGGGCCAGGCCAGGCCAGGCCAGGCCAGGCTGTGTCAGGCCAGGCCAGGCCAGGCCAGGCCAGGCCAGGCCAGGCCAGGCCAGGCCAGGCCAGGCCAGGCCAGGCCAGGCCAGGCCAGGGCCAGGCCAGGCCAGGCCAGGCCAGGCCAGGCCAGGGCCAGGCCAGGCCAGGCCAGGCCAGGGCCAGGCCAGGCCAGGCCAGGCCAGGGCCAGGCCAGGCCAGGCCAGGCCAGGCCAGGCCAGGCCAGGCCAGGCCAGGCCAGGCCAGGCCAGGCCAGGCCAGGCCAGGCCAGGCCAGGCCAGGCCAGGCCAGGGCCAGGGCCAGGCCAGGCCAGGCCAGGCCAGGCCAGGCCAGGCCAGGCCAGGCCAGGCTGTGCCAGGCCAGGCCAGGCCAGGCCAGGCCAGGGCCAGGCCAGGCCAGGCCAGGCCAGGCCAGGCCAGGGCCAGGCCAGGGCCAGGGCCAGGCCAGGCCAGGCTGTGCTGTGCTGTGCCAGGCCAGGCCAGGCCAGGCCAGGCCAGGCCAGGCCAGGCTGTGGTGCCAGGCCAGGCCAGGCCAGGCCAGGGCCAGGGCCAGGCCAGGGCCAGGCCAGGCCAGGCCAGGCCAGGCCAGGCCAGGGCCAGGCCAGGCCAGGCCAGGGCCAGGGCCAGCTGTGCCAGGGCCAGGTGCTGTGCCAGCTGTGCAGTGCTGTGGGCCAGGCCAGGCCAGGCCAGGCTGTGCTGTGTCAGGCCAGGCTGTGCTGTGCTGTGCTGTGCTGTGCTGTGCTGGCCAGGGCCAGGTGTCAGGCCAGGCTGTGCAGTGCCAGGCTGTGCTGTGCTGTGCTGTGCTGTGCTGTGCAGGCCAGGCCAGCCAGGTTGTGCTGTGTGTGCCAGGCCTGTGCTGTGCCAGGCCAGGCCAGGTTGTGCTGTGCTGTGCCAGGCCAGGCCAGGCCAGGCCAGGCCAGGCTGTGCTGTGCTGTGCCAGGTGCTGTGCTGTGCTGTGCTGTGCTGTGCTGTGCTGTGCTGTGCTGTGCCAGCTGTGCTGTGCTGTGCAGGCCAGGGCCAGGCTGTGCCAGGCCAGGGCCAGGCTGTGTCAGGCCAGGCCAGGCCAGTTGTGCCAGGCCAGGCCAGGCCAGGCCAGGCCAGGCCAGGCCAGTGCTGTGTCAGGCCAGGGCCAGGCCAGGCCAGGCCAGGCCAGGCCAGGCCAGGCCAGGGCCAGGCCAGGCCAGGCCAGGCCAGGCTGTGCCAGGCCAGGCCAGGCCAGGCCAGGCCAGGCCAGGCCAGGCCAGGCCAGGCCAGGCCAGGCCAGGCCAGGCCAGGCCAGGCCAGGCCAGGCCAGGGCCAGGCCAGGCCAGGCCAGGCCAGGCCAGGCCAGGCCAGGCCAGGCCAGGCCAGGCCAGGCCAGGCCAGGCCAGGCCAGGCCAGGCCAGGCCAGGCCAGGCCAGGCCAGGCCAGGCCAGGCCAGGCCAGGCCAGGCCAGGCCAGGGCCAGGCCAGGCCAGGCCAGGCCAGGCCAGGCCAGGCCAGTTGTGCCAGGCCAGGGCCAGGCCAGGCCAGGCCAGGCCAGGCCAGGGCCAGGCCAGGCCAGGCCAGGCCAGGCCAGGCCAGGCCAGGCCAGGCCAGGCCAGGCCAGGCCAGGTTGTGCCAGGCCAGGCCTGTGCCAGGCCAGGCCAGGGCCAGGCCAGGCCAGGCCAGGCCAGCCAGGCCAGGCCAGGCCAGGCCAGGCTGTGCTGTGCTGTGCCAGGCCAGGCTGTGCCAGGCCTGTGCCAGGCTGTGCTGTGCCAGGCCAGTGCTGTGCTGTGCCAGGCCAGGCCAGGCCAGGCCAGGCCAGTGCCAGGCCAGGCTGTGCCAGGCCAGGCCAGGCCAGGTTGTGCTGTGCTGTGCTGTGCTGTGCCAGGCCAGGCGTTGTGCTGTGCTGTGCTGTGCTGTGCTGTGCTGTGCTGTGCTGTGCTGTGCCCAGTGCTGTGCTGTGCCAGTCAGGCTGTGCCAGGCCAGCGTGCTGTGCTGTGCTGTGCTGTGCTGTGCTGTGCTGTGCTGTGCTGTGCTGCCAGTGCTGTGCTGTGCTGTGCCAGGCCAGGCCAGGCCAGGCCAGGCCAGGCCAGGCCAGGCCAGGGCCAGGCCAGGCCAGGCCAGGCCAGGCCAGGCCAGGCCAGGCTGTGCCAGGCCAGGCCAGGCCAGGCCAGGCCAGGCCAGGCCAGGCCAGGCCAGGCCAGGCCAGGCCAGGCCAGGCCAGGCCAGGCCAGGCCAGGCCAGGCCAGGCCAGGCCAGGCCAGGCCAGGCCAGGCCAGGCCAGGCCAGGCCAGGCCAGGCCAGGCCAGGCCAGGCCAGGCCAGGCCAGGCCAGGCCAGGCCAGGGCCAGGGCCAGGCCAGGGCCAGGCCAGGCCAGGCCAGGCCAGGCCAGGGCCAGGCCAGGCCAGGCCAGGCCAGGCCAGGCCAGGCCAGGCCAGGCCAGGCCAGGCCAGGCCAGGCCAGGCCAGGCCAGGCCAGGCCAGGCCAGGCCAGGCCAGGCCAGGCCAGGCCAGGCCAGGCCAGGCCAGGCCAGGCCAGGCCAGGCCAGGCCAGGCCAGGCCAGGCCAGGCCAGGCCAGGCCAGGCCAGGCCAGGCCAGGCCAGGCCAGGCCAGGCCAGGCCAGGCCAGGCCAGGGCCAGGCCAGGGCCAGGCCAGGGCCAGGCCAGGCCAGGCCAGGCCAGGTTGTGCCAGGCCAGGCCAGGTTGTGCCAGGCCAGGCCAGGCCAGGCCAGTGCCAGGCTGTGCCAGGCCAGGTGCTGTGCCAGTGCTGTGCCAGGCCAGGTTGTGCTGTGCCAGGCCAGGCCAGTGCTGTGCTGTGCCAGGGCCAGGCCAGGCCAGGCCAGGCCAGGCCAGGCTGTGCTGTGCCAGGCCAGGCCAGTGCTGTGCTGTGCCAGGCCAGGGCCAGGCCAGGCCAGGCTGTGCTGTGCCAGGCCAGGCCAGGCTGTGGCCAGGCCAGTGCCAGGCCAGGCCAGGCCAGGCCAGGCTGTGCTGTGCTGTGCTGTGCCAGGCCAGGCCAGGCCAGGCCAGGCCAGGCCAGGCCAGGCCAGGCCAGGCTGTGTCAGGCCAGGCCAGGCCAGGCCAGGCCAGGCCAGGCCAGGCCAGGCCAGGCCAGGCCAGGCCAGGCCAGGCCAGGCCAGGCCAGGCCAGGCCAGGCCAGGCCAGGCCAGGCCAGGCCAGGCCAGGCCAGGCCAGGCCAGGCCAGGCCAGGCCAGGCCAGGCCAGGCCAGGCCAGGCCAGGCCAGGCCAGGCCAGGCCAGGCCAGGCCAGGCCAGGCCAGGCCAGGCCAGGCCAGGCCAGGCCAGGCCAGGCCAGGCCAGGCCAGGCCAGGCCAGGCCAGGCCAGGCCAGGCCAGGGCCAGGCCAGGCCAGGCCAGGCCAGGCCAGGCCAGGCCAGGCCAGGCCAGGCCAGGCCAGGCCAGGCCAGGCCAGGGCCAGGCCAGCTGTGCCAGGCCAGGCCAGGCCAGGCCAGGCCAGGCCAGGCCAGGCCAGGCCAGGCCAGGCTGTGCTGTGCTGTGCCAGGCCAGGCCAGGCCAGGCCAGGCCAGGCCAGGCCAGGCCAGGCCAGGCCAGGCCAGTTGTGTGCCAGGCTGTGCTGTGCCAGGCCAGTTGTGCCAGTGCTGTGCCAGGCCAGGCCAGTGCTGTGGCCAGGCCAGGCCAGGCTGTGCTGTGCCAGGCCAGGTTGTGCCAGGCCAGGTTGTGCTGTGCTGTGCTGTGCTGTGCTGTGCTGTGCCAGGCCAGGCCAGGCCAGGCCAGGCCAGGCCTGTGCTGTGCTGTGCCAGGCCAGTGCTGTGCTGTGCTGTGCTGTGCTGTGCCAGGCTGTGCTGTGCTGTGCCAGGGTTGTGCTGTGCCAGGCCAGTGTGCTGTGCTGTGCTGTGCTGTGCTGTGCCAGGCCAGGCCAGGCCAGTTGTGCTGTGCCAGGCCAGGCCAGGCCAGGCCAGGCCAGGCCAGGCCAGGCCAGGCCAGGCCAGGCCAGGCCAGGCCAGGCCAGGCCAGGCCAGGCCAGGCCAGGCCAGGCCAGGCCAGGCCAGGCCAGGCCAGGCCAGGCCAGGCCAGGCCAGGCCAGGCCAGGCCAGGCCAGGCCAGGCCAGGCCAGGCCAGGCCAGGCCAGGCCAGGCCAGGCCAGGCCAGGCCAGGCCAGGCCAGGCCAGGCCAGGCCAGGCCAGGCCAGGCCAGGCCAGGCCAGGCCAGGCCAGGCCAGGCCAGGCCAGGCCAGGCCAGGCCAGGCCAGGCCAGGCCAGGCCAGGCCAGGCCAGGCCAGGCCAGGCCAGGCCAGGCCAGGCCAGGCCAGGCCAGGCCAGGCCAGGCCAGGCCAGGCCAGGCCAGGCCAGGCCAGGCCAGGCCAGGCCAGGCCAGGCCAGGCCAGGCCAGGCCAGGCCAGGCCAGGCCAGGCCAGGCCAGGCCAGGCTGTGCCAGGCCAGGCCAGGCCAGGCCAGGCCAGGCTGTGCCAGGCCAGGCCAGGCCAGGCCAGGCCAGGCCAGGCTGTGCCAGGCTGTGTCAGGCCAGGCCAGGGCCAGGGCCAGGCCAGGCCAGGCCAGGGCCAGGTTGTGCTGTGCCAGGCTGTGCTGTGCCAGGCCAGGCCAGGCCAGGCTGTGCTGTGTGCCAGGCCAGGCCAGGCCAGGCCATGTGCTGTGCTGTGCTGTGCTGTGCCAGGCCAGGTGCTGTGCTGTGCTGTGCTGTGCCAGGCCAGGCCAGGCCAGGCCAGGCTGTGCCAGGCCAGGCTGTGCTGTGCTGTGCCAGGCCAGGCCAGGCCAGGCTGTGCTGTGCTGTGCTGTGCTGTGCTGTGCTGTGCTGTGCTGTGCCAGGCCAGGCCAGGCCAGGCCAGGCCAGGCCAGGCCAGGCTGTGCCAGGCCAGGCCAGGCCAGGCCAGGCCAGGCCAGGGCCAGGCCAGGCCAGGCCAGGCCAGGCTGTGCTGTGCTGTGCCAGGCCAGGCCAGGCCAGGCCAGGCCAGGCCAGGCCAGGCCAGGCCAGGCCAGGCCAGGCCAGGCCAGGCCAGGCCAGGCCAGGCCAGGCCAGGCCAGGCCAGGCCAGGCCAGGCCAGGCCAGGGCCAGGCCAGGCCAGGCCAGGCCAGGCCAGGCCAGGCCAGGCCAGGCCAGGCCAGGGCCAGGCCAGGCCAGGCCAGGCCAGGCCAGGCCAGGCCAGGCCAGGCCAGGCCAGGCCAGGCCAGGCCAGGCCAGGCCAGGCCAGGCCAGGCCAGGCCAGGCCAGGCCAGGCCAGGCCAGGCCAGGCCAGGCCAGGCCAGGCCAGGCCAGGCCAGGCCAGGCCAGGCCAGGCCAGGCCAGGCCAGGCCAGGCCAGGCCAGGCCAGGCCAGGCCAGGCCAGGCCAGGCCAGGCTGTGCCTGTGCTGTGCCAGGCCAGGCCAGGCCAGGCCAGGCCAGGTTGTGCCAGGCCAGGCCAGGTTGTGTGCCAGGCCAGGCCAGGCCAGGCCAGTGCCAGGCCAGGTTGTGCTGTGCTGTGCTGTGCCAGTTGTGCTGTGCCAGTGCCAGGCCAGTGCTGTGCTGTGCTGTGCTGTGCTAGGCCAGGCTGTGCTGTGCCAGGCCAGTGCTGTGCTGTGCCAGGCCAGGCTGTGCTGTGCTGTGCAGGCTGTGCTGTGCCAGGCTGTGCTGTGCTGTGCCGTGCTGTGCCAGGCCAGGCCAGGCTGTGCTGTGCCAGGCCAGGTTGTGCTGTGCTGTGCTGTGCCAGGCCAGGCCAGGCCAGGCCAGGCCAGGCCAGTGCTGTGCTGTGCCAGGCCAGGCCAGGCCAGGCCAGGCTGTGCTGTGCCAGGCCAGGCCAGGCCAGGCCAGGCCAGGCCAGGCCAGGCCAGGCCAGGCCAGGCCAGGCCAGGCCAGGCCAGGCCAGGCCAGGCCAGGCCAGGCCAGGCCAGGCTGTGCCAGGGCTGTGCTGTGCCAGGCCAGGCCAGGCCAGGCCAGGCCAGGCCAGGCCAGGCTGTTGTGCCAGGCCAGGCCAGGCCAGGGCCAGGCCAGGCCAGGCCAGGCCAGGCCAGGCCAGGCCAGGCCAGGCCAGGCCAGGCCAGGCCAGGCCAGGCCAGGCCAGGCCAGGCCAGGCCAGGCCAGGCCAGGCCAGGCCAGGCCAGGCCAGGCCAGGCCAGGCCAGGCCAGGCCAGGCCAGGCCAGGCCAGGCCAGGCCAGGCCAGGCCAGGCCAGGCCAGGCCAGGCCAGGCCAGGCCAGGCCAGGCCAGGCCAGGCCAGGCCAGGCCAGGCCAGGCCAGGCCAGGCCAGGCCAGGCCAGGCCAGGCCAGGCCAGGCCAGGCCAGGCCAGGCCAGGCCAGGCCAGGCTGTGCCAGGCCAGGCCAGGCCAGGCCAGGCCAGGCCAGGCCAGGCCAGGCCAGGCCAGGCCAGGCCAGGCTGTGCTGTGCCAGGCCAGGCCAGGCTGTGCCAGGCTGTGCTGTGCTGTGCTGTGCTGTGCCAGGTTGTGCTGTGCTGTGCCAGGCCAGGTTGTGTCAGGCCAGGCCAGTGCTGTGCTGTGCCAGGCCAGGCCAGGTTGTGCCAGGTTGCTGTGCTGTGCTGTGCTTGTGCCAGGTTGTGCCAGGTTGTGCTGTGCTGTGCCAGGCCAGGTTGTGTTGTGCTGTGCTGTGCTGTGTCAGGCCAGTTGTGCTGTGCCAGGCCAGCTGTGCTGTGCTGTGCCAGGTTGTGCTGTGCTGTGCTGTGCTGTGCTGTGCCAGGCCAGTGCTGTGCCAGTGCCAGGCCTGTTGTGCTGTGCTGTGCTGTGCCAGTGCCAGTGCTGTGCTGTGTGCCAGGCCAGGCTGTGCCAGGCCAGGCCAGGCCAGGCCAGGCCTGTGCTGTGCTGTGCTGTGCCAGGCCAGTGCTGTGCTGTGCTGTCAGGCCAGGCCAGGCCAGGCCAGTTGTGCCAGGCCAGGCCAGGCTGTGCCAGGTTGTGTCAGGCCAGGCTGTGCCAGGCCAGGCCAGGCTGTGCCAGGCCAGGCCAGGCCAGGCCAGGCCAGGCCAGGCCAGGCCAGGCCAGGCCAGGCCAGGCTGTGCCAGGCCAGGCCAGGCCAGGCCAGGCCAGGCCAGGCCAGGCCAGGCCAGGCCAGGCCAGGCCAGGCCAGGCCAGGCCAGGCCAGGCCAGGCCAGGCCAGGCCAGGCCAGGCCAGGCCAGGCCAGGCCAGGCCAGGCCAGGCCAGGCCAGGCCAGGCCAGGCCAGGCCAGGCCAGGCCAGGCCAGGCCAGGCCAGGCCAGGCCAGGCCAGGCCAGGCCAGGCCAGGCCAGGCCAGGCCAGGCCAGGCCAGGCCAGGCTGTGCCAGGCCAGGCCAGGCCAGGCCAGGCCAGGCCAGGCCAGGCCAGGCCAGGCCAGGCCAGGCCAGGCCAGGCCAGGCCAGGCCAGGCCAGGCCAGGCCAGGCCAGGCCAGGCCAGGCCAGGCCAGGTTGTGTCAGGCCAGGCCAGGCCAGGGCCAGGGCCAGGGCCAGGCCAGGCCAGGCCAGGGCCAGGCCAGTGCTGTGCTGTGCAGGCCAGTGCCAGGCCAGGCCAGGCCAGGCTGTGCTGTGCTGTGCCAGGTTGTGCCAGTGCTGTGCCAGGCCAGTGCCAGGCCAGGCTGTGCTGTGCTGTGCAGGCCAGGTTGTGCCAGGCTGTGCTGTGCTGTGCTGTGCCAGGCCTGTGTCAGGCCAGGCCAGGCCAGTTGTGCTGTGCTGTGCCAGGCCAGGCCAGGCCAGGCCAGGCCAGTGCTGTGCCAGGCCAGGCCAGGCTGTGCTGTGCTGTGCCAGGCCAGGCTGTGCTGTGCTGTGCTGTGCTGTGCTGTGCCAGGCTGTGCTGTGCCAGGCCAGGCCAGGCCAGGCCAGGCCAGGCCAGGCCAGGCCAGGCCAGGCCAGTGCTGTGCCAGGCCAGGCCAGGCCAGGCCAGGCCAGGCCAGGCCAGGCCAGGCCAGGCCAGGCCAGGCCAGGCCAGGCCAGGCCAGGCCAGGCCAGGCCAGGCCAGGCCAGGCCAGGCCAGGCCAGGCCAGGCCAGGCCAGGCCAGGCCAGGCCAGGCCAGGCCAGGCCAGGCCAGGCCAGGCCAGGCCAGGCCAGGCCAGGCCAGGCCAGGCCAGGCCAGGCCAGGCCAGGCCAGGCCAGGCCAGGCCAGGCCAGGCCAGGCCAGGCCAGGCCAGGCCAGGCCAGGCCAGGCCAGGCCAGGCCAGGCCAGGCCAGGCCAGGCCAGGCCAGGCCAGGCCAGGCCAGGCCAGGCCAGGCTGTGCCAGGCCAGGCTGTGCCAGGCCAGGCCAGGCCTGTGCCAGGCCAGGCCAGGCCAGGCCAGGCCAGGCCAGGCCAGGCCAGGCCAGGCCAGGCCAGGCTGTGCTGTGCCAGGCCAGGCTGTGTCAGGCCAGGCTGTGCCAGGTTGTGCCAGTGCTGTGCCAGGCCAGGCCAGGCCAGGCCAGGCCAGGCCAGGCCAGGCCAGGCCAGGCCAGGCCAGGTGTCAGGCCAGGTTGTGCTGTGCTGTGCTGTGCTGTGCTGTGCTGTGCCAGGCCAGGTTGTGCTGTGCTGTGCTGTGCTGTGCCAGGCTGTGTGCTGTGCCAGGCCAGGCTGTGCTGTTGTGCTGTGTGTCAGGTTGTGTCAGGTTGTGCTGTGCCAGGCCAGGTTGTGCCAGGTGTGTGCTGTGCTGTGCTGTGCTGTGTGTCAGGCCAGGCCAGGTTGTGTGTGTGTGCCAGGTTGTGCCAGTGCTGTGCTGTGCTGTGCTGTGCTGTGCTGTGCCAGGCCAGTGCTGTGCTGTGCCAGGCCAGGCTGTGCTGTGCCAGGCTGTGCCAGGCCAGGTTGTGCCAGGTTGTGTCAGGCCAGGCCAGGCCAGGCCAGGCCAGGCCAGGCCAGGCCAGGCCAGGCCAGGCTGTGCAGTGCTGTGCCAGGCCAGGCCAGGCCAGGCCAGGCCAGGCTGTGCTGTGCCAGGCCAGGCCAGGCCAGGCCAGGCCAGGCCAGGCCAGGCCAGGCCAGGCCAGGCCAGGCCAGGCCAGGCCAGGCCAGGCCAGGCCAGGCCAGGCCAGGCCAGGCCAGGCCAGGCCAGGCCAGGCCAGGCCAGGCCAGGCCAGGCCAGGCCAGGCCAGGCCAGGCCAGGCCAGGCCAGGCCAGGCCAGGCCAGGCCAGGCCAGGCCAGGCCAGGCCAGGCCAGGCCAGGCCAGGCCAGGCCAGGCCAGGCCAGGCCAGGCCAGGCCAGGCCAGGCCAGGCCAGGCCAGGCCAGGCCAGGCCAGGCCAGGCCAGGCCAGGCCAGGCCAGGCCAGGCCAGGCCAGGCCAGGCCAGGCCAGGCCAGGCCAGGCCAGGCCAGGCCAGGCCAGGCCAGGCCAGGCCAGGCCAGGCCAGGCCAGGCCAGGCCAGGCCAGGCCAGGCCAGGCCAGGCCAGGCCAGGCCAGGCCAGGCCAGGCCAGGCCAGGTTGTGCTGTGCTGTGCTGTGCTGTGCTGTGCTGTGCCAGGCCAGGCCAGGCTGTGCTGTGTCAGGCCAGGCCAGGTTGTGTCAGGCCAGGCTGTGCTGTGCTGTGCCAGGCCAGGCCAGGTTGTGCCATGTGCCAGTTGTGCTGTGTGCCAGGCCAGGCCAGGCCAGTGTTGTGCTGTGCTGTGTGCCAGGCCAGGTTGTGCCAGGCCAGGCCAGTTGTGCTGTGCCAGCTGTGCTGTGCTGTGTGCCAGGCCAGGCCAGGCCAGGTTGTGCTGTGCCAGGTTGTGCCAGGCCTGTGCTGTGCTGTGCCAGGCCAGGCCAGGCCAGGCCAGGCTGTGCTGTGCCAGGCCAGGCCAGGCCAGGCTGTGTCAGGCCAGGCCAGTTGTGCCAGGCCAGTTGTGCTGTGCCAGGCCAGGTTGTGCTGTGCTGTGCTGTGCCAGGCTGTGCCAGGCCAGGCCAGGCCAGGCTGTGCCAGGCTGTGCTGTGTCAGGCCAGCGGCCAGTTGTGTGCCAGGCCAGGCCAGGCCAGGCCAGGCCAGGCCAGGCCAGGCCAGGCTGTGTCAGGCCAGGCCAGGCCAGGCCAGGCCAGGCCAGGCCAGGCCAGGCCAGGCCAGGCCAGGCCAGGCCAGGCCAGGCCAGGCCAGGCCAGGCCAGGCCAGGCCAGGCCAGGCCAGGCCAGGCCAGGCCAGGCCAGGCCAGGCCAGGCCAGGCCAGGCCAGGCCAGGCCAGGCCAGGCCAGGCCAGGCCAGGCCAGGCCAGGCCAGGCCAGGCCAGGCCAGGCCAGGCCAGGCCAGGCCAGGCCAGGCCAGGCCAGGCCAGGCCAGGCCAGGCCAGGCCAGGCCAGGCCAGGCCAGGCCAGGCCAGGCCAGGCCAGGCCAGGCCAGGCCAGGCCAGGCCAGGCCAGGCTGTGCCAGGCCAGGCCAGGCCAGGCCAGGCCAGGCCAGGCCAGGCCAGGCCAGGCCAGGCCAGGCCAGTTGTGTCAGGCCAGGCCAGGCCAGGCCAGGCTGTGTCAGGCCAGGCCGGCCAGGTTAGGTGTGCCAGAAGAAGAAGCCAGGCCAGTTGTGCTGTGTTGTGCCAGGCCAGGTTGTGCTGTGTTGTGCCAGTTGCCAGGCCAGGCCAGGCCAGGTTGTGCTGTGCTGTGCTGTGCTGTGGCTGTGCTGTGCCAGGCTGTGCTGTGCTGTGCCAGGTTGTGCCAGGTTGTGCCAGGCCAGGCCAGGCTGCTGTGCCAGGCCAGGGTGCTGTGCTGTGCTGTGCCAGGCCAGGGTGCTGTGCTGTGCTGTGCTGTGCTGTGCCAGGCCAGGCTGTGCTGTGCTGTGCTGTCAGGCCAGTTGTGCTGTGCTGTGCCAGGCCAGCTGTGCTGTGCCAGTTGTGCCAGGCCAGGCCAGGCCAGGCTGTGCTGTGCTGGCTGTGCTGTGCCAGGCCAGGCCGTTGTGCTGTGCTGTGCCAGGCCAGGCCAGGCCAGTGCCAGGCCTGTGCTGTGCTGTGCTGTGCTGTGCTGTGCTGTGCTGTGCCAGGCCAGGCCAGGCTGTGCTGTGCCAGGCCAGGCCAGGCTGTGCTGTGCTGTGCTGTGCTGTGCTGTGTCAGGCCAGGGCCAGGCCAGGCCAGGCCAGGCCAGGCCAGGCCAGGCCAGGCCAGGCTGTGCTGTGCCAGGCCAGGCCAGGCCAGGCCAGGCCAGGCCAGGCCAGGCCAGGCCAGGCCAGGCCAGGCCAGGCCAGGCCAGGCCAGGCCAGGCCAGGCCAGGCCAGGCCAGGCCAGGCCAGGCCAGGCCAGGCCAGGCCAGGCCAGGCCAGGCCAGGCCAGGCCAGGCCAGGCCAGGCCAGGCCAGGCCAGGCCAGGCCAGGCCAGGCCAGGCCAGGCCAGGCCAGGCCAGGCCAGGCCAGGCCAGGCCAGGCCAGGCCAGGCCAGGCCAGGCCAGGCCAGGCCAGGGCCAGGCCAGGCCAGGCCAGGCCAGGCCAGGCCAGGCCAGGCCAGGCCAGGCCAGGCCAGGCCAGGCCAGGCCAGGCCAGGCCAGGCCAGGCCAGGCCAGGTTGTGCCAGGCCAGGCCAGGCCAGGCCAGGTTGTGTTGTGCCAGGCCAGGCCAGGCCAGGCCAGGCCAGGCCAGGCCAGGCCAGGCCAGGCCAGGCCAGGCCAGGCCAGGCCAGGCTGTGTCAGGCCAGGTTGTGCCAGGCCAGGTTGTGCTGTGCTGTGCTGTGCCAGGCCAGGTTGTGCTGGCCAGGCCAGGCCAGTGTCAGGCCAGGCTGTGCTGTGCCAGGCTGTGCCAGGCCAGGCTGTGTGTGCCAGGCCAGGTTGTGCTGTGCTGTGCCAGGCTGTGCTGTGCTGTGTGCCAGGTTGTGCCAGGCTGTGCTGTGCTGTGCCAGGCCAGGCCAGGCCAGGCCAGGCTGTGCCAGGTTGTGCCAGGCCAGGCCAGGCCTGTGCCAGTTGTGCCAGGCCAGGCCTGTGCTGTGCCAGGCCAGGCCAGGCCAGGCTGTGCTGTGTGCTGTGCCAGGCCAGGCTGTGCTGTGCCAGGCTGTGCTGTGCTGTGCTGTGCCAGGCCAGGCCAGGCCAGGCCAGTGCTGTGCTGTGCCAGGCCAGGCCAGGCCAGGCCAGGCCAGGCCAGGCCAGGTTGTGTCAGGCCAGGCCAGGCCAGGCCAGGCCAGGCTGTGTCAGGCCAGGCCAGGCCAGGCCAGGCCAGGCCAGGCCAGGCCAGGCCAGGCTGTGTCAGGCCAGGCCAGGCCAGGCCAGGCCAGGCCAGGCCAGGCTGTGCTGTGCCAGCCAGGCCAGGCCAGGCCAGGCCAGGCCAGGCCAGGCCAGGCCAGGCCAGGCCAGGCCAGGCCAGGCCAGGCCAGGCCAGGCCAGGCCAGGCCAGGCCAGGCCAGGCCAGGCCAGGCCAGGCCAGGCCAGGCCAGGCCAGGCCAGGCCAGGCCAGGCCAGGCCAGGCCAGGCCAGGCCAGGCCAGGCCAGGCCAGGCCAGGCCAGGCCAGGCCAGGCCAGGCCAGGCCAGGGCCAGGCCAGGCCAGGCCAGGCCAGGCCAGGCCAGGCCAGGCCAGGCCAGGCCAGGCCAGGCCAGGCCAGGCCAGGCCAGGCCAGGCCAGGCCAGGCCAGGCCAGGCCAGGCCAGGCCAGGCCAGGCCAGGCTGTGCCAGGCCAGGCCAGGCCAGGCCAGGCCAGGCCAGGTTGTGCCAGGCCAGGCCAGGCCAGGCTGTGCCAGGCCAGGTTGTGCTGTGCTGTGCCAGGCCAGGCTGTGCTGTGCTGTGCCAGGCCAGGCCAGGCCAGGCCAGGTTGTGCCAGGCTGTGCTGTGCCAGGCCAGGCCAGTTGTGCCAGGCCAGGCCAGGTTGTGCTGTGCTGTGCCAGGCTGTGTCAGTGCCAGGTTGTGCCAGGCCAGTTGTGCTGTGCTGTGCAGGTTGTGCAGTGCTTGTGCTGTGCTGTGCCAGGCCAGGCCAGGCCAGGTTGTGCTGTGTTGTGCTGTGCTGTGTCAGGCCAGGTGCTGTGCCAGGTTGTGCCAGGCCAGGCCAGTTGTGTCAGGCCAGGTGTGCTGTGCTAGGCTGTGCCAGGTTGTGCTGTGCTGTGCTGTGTGTGCCAGGTTGTGCCAGGCCAGGTTGTGCTGTGCTGTGCTGTGCTGTGCCAGGCCAGGCCAGGTTGTGCTGTGTGTGTGCCAGGCCAGGCCAGGGTGTGTGCCAGGCTGTGCTGTGCTGTGCTGTGCCAGGCCAGTTGTGCTGTGCTGTGCTGTGCCAGGCCAGGCCAGGCCAGGCTGTGCCAGGCCAGGCCAGGCTGTGCCAGGCTGTGTCAGGCCAGGCCAGGCCAGGCTGTGCCAGGCCAGGCCAGGCCAGGCCTGCCAGGCCAGGCCAGGCCAGGCTGTGTCTGTGCCAGGCCAGGCCAGGCCAGGCCAGGCCAGGCCAGGCCAGGCCAGGCCAGGCCAGGCCAGGCCAGGCCAGGCCAGGCCAGGCCAGGCCAGGCCAGGCCAGGCCAGGCCAGGCCAGGCCAGGCCAGGCCAGGCCAGGCCAGGCCAGGCCAGGCCAGGCCAGGCCAGGCCAGGCCAGGCCAGGCCAGGCCAGGCCAGGCCAGGCCAGGCCAGGCCAGGCCAGGCCAGGCCAGGCCAGGCCAGGCCAGGCCAGGCCAGGCCAGGCCAGGCCAGGCCAGGCCAGGCCAGGCCAGGCCAGGCTGTGCCAGGCCAGGCCAGGCCAGGCCAGGCCAGGCCAGGCCAGGCCAGGCCAGGCCAGGCCAGGTTGTGCTGTGCCAGGCCAGGCCAGGCCAGGCCAGGCCAGGCCAGGCCAGGCCAGGCCAGGTTGTGCCAGGCCAGGCCAGGTTGTGCTGTGCCAGGTTGTGCCAGGCCAGTTGTGCCAGGCCAGGCTGTTGTGCCAGGCCAGGCCAGTTGTGTTGTGTGTGCTGTGTCAGGCCAGGCCAGTTGTGCTGTGTTGTGCTGTGCTGTGCTGTGCTGTGCTGTGCCAGGCCAGGCCAGGTTGTGCCAGGCCAGGCTGTGCTGTGCTGTGCTGTGCTGTGCTGTGCTGTGCTGTGCTGTGCTGTGCTGTGCTGTGCTGTGCTGTGTCAGGCCAGGTTGTGCTGTGCTGTGCCAGGCCATGTGTGTGCCAGGCTGTGCTGTGCTGTGCTGTGCTGTGCTGTGCTGTGCCTGTGCCAGGCCAGGCCTGTGCTGTGCTGTGCTGTGCTGTGCTGTGTCAGGCCAGGCTGTGCTGTGCCAGGCCAGGCTGTGCTGTGCTGTGGCCAGGCTGTGCTGTGCCAGGCTGTGCCAGGCTGTGCTGTGCCAGGCTGTGCTGTGCCAGGCCAGGCCAGGCCTGTGCTGTGCTGTGTCAGGCCAGGCCAGGCCAGGCCAGGCCAGGCGCCAGGCCAGGCCAGGCCAGGCCAGGCCAGGCCAGGCCAGGCCAGGCCAGGCCAGGCCAGGCCAGGCCAGGCCAGGCCAGGCCAGGCCAGGCCAGGCCAGGCCAGGCCAGGCCAGGCCAGGCCAGGCCAGGCCAGGCCAGGCCAGGCCAGGCCAGGCCAGGCCAGGCCAGGCCAGGCCAGGCCAGGCCAGGCCAGGCCAGGCCAGGCCAGGCCAGGCCAGGCCAGGCCAGGCCAGGCCAGGCCAGGCCAGGCCAGGCCAGGCCAGGCCAGGCCAGGCCAGGCCAGGCCAGGCCAGGCCAGGCCAGGCTGTGCCAGGCCAGGCCAGGCCAGGCCAGGCCAGGCCAGGCCAGGCCAGGCCAGGCCAGGCCAGGCCAGGCCAGGCCAGGCCAGGCCAGGCCAGGCCAGGCCAGGCCAGGCCAGGCCAGGCCAGGCTGTGCAGTGCCAGGCCAGGCCAGGCCAGGCCAGGCCAGGCCAGGCCAGGCTGTGCCAGGCCAGGCCAGGCCAGGTTGTGCCAGGCCAGGCGTGTCAGGCCAGGCCAGGTGTGCCAGGCCTGTGCTGTGTGTCAGGCCAGGTTGTGCAGGCCAGGCCAGGTTGCTGTTGTGCCAGGCCAGGCCAGGCCAGGCCAGGCCAGGGTTGTGCTGTGCTGTGCTGTGCAGGCCAGGCCAGGCCAGGTTGTGCTGTGCCAGGCCAGGCTGTGTGTGTTGTGCTGTGCTGTGCCAGGCCAGGCCAGGTTGTGCCAGGCCAGGTTGTGCTGTGCCAGGTTGTGCTGTGCTGTGCCAGGCTGTGTCAGGCCAGGTTGTGCTGTGCCAGGCCAGGTTGTGCCAGGCCAGGTTGTGCTGTGCTGTGCTGTGCTGTGCCAGGCCAGGCCAGGCTGTGCTGTGCTGTGCTGTGCCAGGCCAGGCCAGGCCAGGGTGCCAGGCCAGGCCAGGCTGTGCTGTGCTGTGCTGTGGCCAGGCCAGGCCAGGCCAGTGCTGTGCTGTGTCAGGCCAGGCCAGGCCAGGCCAGGCCAGGCCAGGCCAGGCCAGGCCAGGCCAGGCCAGGCCAGGCCAGGCCAGGCCAGGCCAGGCCAGGCCAGGCCAGGCCAGGCCAGGCCAGGCCAGGCCAGGCCAGGCCAGGCCAGGCCAGGCCAGGCCAGGCCAGGCCAGGCCAGGCCAGGCCAGGCCAGGCCAGGCCAGGCCAGGCCAGGCCAGGCCAGGCCAGGCCAGGCCAGGCCAGGCCAGGCCAGGCCAGGCCAGGCCAGGCCAGGCCAGGCCAGGCCAGGCCAGGCCAGGCCAGGCCAGGCCAGGCCAGGCCAGGCCAGGCCAGGCCAGGCCAGGCCAGGCCAGGCCAGGCCAGGCCAGGCCAGGCCAGGCCAGGCCAGGCCAGGCCAGGCCAGGCCAGGCCAGGCCAGGCCAGGCCAGGCCAGGCCAGGCCAGGCCAGGCCAGGCCAGGCCAGGCCAGGCCAGGCCAGGCCAGGCCAGGCCAGGCCAGGCCAGGCCAGGCCAGGCCAGGCCAGGCCAGGCCAGGCCAGGCTGTGCTGTGTCAGGCCAGGCCAGGTTGTGCTGTGCCAGGCCAGGCCAGGCCAGGCCAGGCCAGGCTGTGCTGTGCCAGGCCAGGCCAGGCCAGGCCAGGTTGTGCTGTGCCAGGCCAGGCCAGGCCAGGCCAGGCCAGGTTGTGCCAGGCCAGGCCAGGTTGTGCCAGGCTGTTGTGCCAGGTTGTGCCAGGCCAGGTTGTGTTGTGCCAGGTTGTGCCAGGCCAGGGGTTGTGCCAGGTTGTGTTGTGTTGTGCCAGGTTGTGTTGTGCCAGGCCAGGCCAGGCCAGGTTGTGCCAGGCCAGGTGTTGGCCAGGGGTTGTGTCAGGTTGTGCTGTGCTGTGCTGTGCCAGGCCAGTTGTGTCAGGCCAGGTTGTGCTGTGTCAGGTTGTGCTGTGCTGTGCTGTGCTGTGCTGTGCTGTGTCAGGCTGTGCTGTGCCAGGCCAGGTTGTGCCAGGCCAGGCTGTGCTGTGCTGTGCTGTGTCAGGCCAGGCCAGGCCAGGCTGCCAGGCTGTGCCAGGCTGTGCTGTGCTGTGCCAGTGCCAGGCCAGGCCAGGCCAGGCCAGGCTGTGCTGTGCTGTGTCAGGCCAGGCTGTGTCAGGCCAGGCCAGGCCAGGCTGTGCCAGGCCAGGCCAGGCCAGGCCAGGCTGTGCCAGGCCAGGCCAGGCCAGGCCAGGCCAGGCCAGGCCAGGCCAGGCCAGGCCAGGCCAGGCCAGGCCAGGCCAGGCCAGGCCAGGCCAGGCCAGGCCAGGCCAGGCCAGGCCAGGCCAGGCCAGGCCAGGCCAGGCCAGGCCAGGCCAGGCCAGGCCAGGCCAGGCCAGGCCAGGCCAGGCCAGGCCAGGCCAGGCCAGGCCAGGCCAGGCCAGGCCAGGCCAGGCCAGGCCAGGCCAGGCCAGGCCAGGCCAGGCCAGGCCAGGCCAGGCCAGGCCAGGCCAGGCCAGGCCAGGCCAGGCCAGGCCAGGCCAGGCCAGGCCAGGCCAGGCCAGGCCAGGCCAGGCCAGGCCAGGCCAGGCCAGGCCAGGCCAGGCCAGGCCAGGCCAGGCTGTGTGTCAGGCCAGGCTGTGTGCCAGTTGTGCAGGCCAGGCCAGGTTGTGCCAGGCCAGGCTGTGCTAGGCCAGTTGTGCTGTGCTGTGCCAGGCCAGGTTGTGCTGTGCTGTGCCAGGCTGTGCTGTGCTGTGCCAGGCCAGGTTGTGCTGTGCTGTGCTGTGCTGTGCTGTGCTGTGCCAGGCCAGGTTGTGTCAGGTTGTGTTGTGCCAGGCCAGGGTTGTGCCTGTGTTGTGTTGTGCTGTGCCAGGTTGTGTGTGCCAGGCCAGGTTGTGTTGTGTCAGGTTGTGTTGTGCCAGGCCAGGTTGTGCTTGTGTCTGTGCCAGGTTGTGTTGTGTTGTGCTGTGCTGTGCTGTGCTGTGCTGTGCTGTGCCAGGCTGTGCTGTGTGCCAGGTTGTGCCAGGCCAGGTTGTGTTGTGCCAGGTTGTGCTGTGCTGTGCTGTGCTGTGCTGTGCTGTGCTGTGCCAGGTTGTGTCAGGCCAGTGTGGCCAGCCAGGTTGTGCCAGGCCAGGTTGTGCTGTGCTGTGCTGTGCTGTGCCAGGTTGTGCTGTGCTGTGCCAGGCCAGGCCAGGCCAGGCCAGGTTGTGCTGTGTCAGGCCAGGCCAGGCCAGGCCAGGCCAGGTGTCAGGCCAGGCCAGGCCAGGCCAGGTGTGTGCCAGGCCAGGCCAGGCTGTGCTGTGTCAGGCCAGGCCAGGCTGTGCTGTGCCAGGCCAGGCCAGGCCAGGCCAGGCCAGGCCAGGCCAGGCCAGGCCAGGCCAGGCCAGGCCAGGCCAGGCCAGGCCAGGCCAGGCCAGGCCAGGCCAGGCCAGGCCAGGCCAGGCCAGGCCAGGCCAGGCCAGGCCAGGCCAGGCCAGGCCAGGCCAGGCCAGGCCAGGCCAGGCCAGGCCAGGCCAGGCCAGGCCAGGCCAGGCCAGGCCAGGCCAGGCCAGGCCAGGCCAGGCCAGGCCAGGCCAGGCCAGGCCAGGCCAGGCCAGGCCAGGCCAGGCCAGGCCAGGCCAGGCCAGGCCAGGCTGTGCCAGGCCAGGCCAGGCCAGGCCAGGCCAGGCCAGGCCAGGCCAGGCTGTGCCAGGCCAGGCCAGGCCAGGCCAGGCCAGGCCAGGCCAGGCCAGGCTGTGCTGTGCCAGGCCAGGCCAGGCCAGGTTGTGTCAGGCCAGGCCAGGCCAGGTTGTGTGCTGTGTCAGGCCAGGCCAGGCCAGGTTAGGTTGTGTGCTGTGCTAGGTTGTGTCAGTGCTGTGTTGTGCCAGGCCAGGCCAGGTTGTGCCAGGCCAGGCTGTGCTGTGCTGTGCTGTGCCAGGCCAGGGTTGTGCTGTGCCAGGTTGTGCCAGGTTGTGCTGTGCTGTGCTGTGCTGTGCTGTGCTGTGCTGTGCTGTGCCAGGCCAGGCCAGGTTGTGTTGTGCTGTGCTGTGTTGTGCCAGGTTGTGCCAGGCCAGGTTGTGTCAGTGCTGTGCTGTGCTGTGCTGTGTCAGGTTGTGCCAGGTTGTGCTGTGCTGTGTTGTGCTGTGTCAGGCTGTGCTGTGCCAGGCCAGGCTGTGCTGTGCTGTGCCAGGCCAGTTGTGCTGTGCTGTGCTGTGCCAGGCCAGGTTGTGCTGTGCTGTGCTGTGCTGTCAGGCCAGGCTGTGCTGTGCTGTGCCAGGCCAGGCCAGGCCAGGCCAGGCCAGGCCAGGCCAGGCCAGGCTGTGCTGTGCTGTGCCAGGCCAGGCCAGGTTGTGTCAGGCCAGGCCAGGCTGTGTCAGGCCAGGCCAGGCCAGGCCAGGCCAGGCCAGGCCAGGCCAGGCCAGGCCAGGCCAGGCCAGGCCAGGCCAGGCCAGGCCAGGCCAGGCCAGGCCAGGCCAGGCCAGGCCAGGCCAGGCCAGGCCAGGCCAGGCCAGGCCAGGCCAGGCCAGGCCAGGCCAGGCCAGGCCAGGCCAGGCCAGGCCAGGCCAGGCCAGGCCAGGCCAGGCCAGGCCAGGCCAGGCCAGGCCAGGCCAGGCCAGGCCAGGCCAGGCCAGGCCAGGCCAGGCCAGGCCAGGCCAGGCCAGGCCAGGCCAGGCCAGGCCAGGCCAGGCCAGGCCAGGCCAGGCCAGGCCAGGCCAGGCCAGGCCAGGCCAGGCCAGGCCAGGCCAGGCTGTGCCAGGCCAGGCCAGGCCAGGCTGTGCCAGGCTGTGCTGTGTCAGGCCAGGCCAGGCCAGGCCAGGCCAGGCCAGGCCAGGCCAGGCCAGGCCAGGCCAGGCCAGGTTGTGTCAGGTTGTGCCAGGCCAGGCCAGGCCAGGCCAGGCCAGGTTGTGCCAGGCCAGGCCAGTGCTGTGCCAGGCCAGGCCAGGTTGTGCCAGGCCAGTGTTGTGCTGTGCTGTGCTGTGTGCCAGGCCAGGTTGTGCTGTGTCAGGCCAGGTTGTGCCAGTGTTGTGTCAGGCCAGGTTGTGCCAGGTTGTGCCAGGTTGTGCTGTGCTGTGTTGTGCCAGGCCAGGCCAGGCTGGTGCTGTGCTGTGCCAGGCCAGGCCAGGCCAGGCCAGTGTGCTGTGTTGTGTGCTGTGCAGTGTTGTGCCAGGCCAGGCTGTGCTGTGCTGTGTCAGGCCAGGTTGTGCTGTGCCAGGCCAGGCCAGGCTGTGCTGTGCTGTGCTGTGCTGTGCTGTGCCAGGCCAGGTTGTGCCAGGCCAGGCCAGGCCAGGCCAGGCCAGGCCAGGCCAGGCTGTGCCAGGCCAGGCCAGGCCAGGCTGTGTCAGGCCAGGCCAGGCCAGGCCAGGCCAGGCCAGGCCAGGCCAGGCCAGGCCAGGCCAGGCCAGGCCAGGCCAGGCCAGGCCAGGCCAGGCCAGGCCAGGCCAGGCCAGGCCAGGCCAGGCCAGGCCAGGCCAGGCCAGGCCAGGCCAGGCCAGGCCAGGCCAGGCCAGGCCAGGCCAGGCCAGGCCAGGCCAGGCCAGGCCAGGCCAGGCCAGGCCAGGCCAGGCCAGGCCAGGCCAGGCCAGGCCAGGCCAGGCCAGGCCAGGCCAGGCCAGGCCAGGCCAGGCCAGGCCAGGCCAGGCTGTCAGGCCAGGCCAGGCCAGGCCAGGCCAGGCCAGGCCAGGCCAGGCCAGGCCAGGCCAGGCCAGGCCAGGCCAGGCCAGGCCAGGCCAGGCTGTGCCAGGCCAGGCCAGGTTGTGCTGTGCTGTGCCAGGCCAGGCCAGGCCAGGCCAGGCCAGGTTGTGCTGTGGTTGTGCCAGGCCAGTTGTTGTGCTGGTTGTGTCAGGTTGGAAGAAGAAGAAGTTGTGCTGTGCTGTGCTAGGTTGTGTCAGGCTGTAAAGAAGAAGCAGGCCAGGTTGTGCTGGCCAGGCCAGGTTGTGTGCCAGGTTGTGCTGTGCAGTTGTGTTGTGCTGTGCTGTGCTGTGCCAGGTTGTGCCAGGTTGTGCTGTGCTGTGTTGTGTTGTGCTGTGCTGTGCTGTGCCAGGCCAGGCCAGGTTAGTTGTGCTGTGCTGTTGTGTCAGGCCAGGTTGTGCTGTGCTGTGCCAGGTTGTGCTGTGCCAGAAGCCAGGCCAGGTTGTGCTGTGTTGTGCCAGGCCAGTGTTGTGCTGTGCTGTGTTGTAGGCCAGGCCAGGCCAGGCTGTGCTGTGCTGTGCCAGGCTGTGCCAGGCCAGGCCAGGCCAGGCCAGGCCAGGCTGTGCCAGGCCAGGCCAGGTGCTGTGCTGTGCCAGGCCAGGCCAGGCCAGGCCAGGCCAGGCCAGGCCAGGCCAGGCCAGGCCAGGCCAGGCCAGGCCAGGCCAGGCCAGGCCAGGCCAGGCCAGGCCAGGCCAGGCCAGGCCAGGCCAGGCCAGGCCAGGCCAGGCCAGGCCAGGCCAGGCCAGGCCAGGCCAGGCCAGGCCAGGCCAGGCCAGGCCAGGCCAGGCCAGGCCAGGCCAGGCCAGGCCAGGCCAGGCCAGGCCAGGCCAGGCCAGGCCAGGCCAGGCCAGGCCAGGCCAGGCCAGGCCAGGCCAGGCCAGGCCAGGCCAGGCCAGGCCAGGCTGTGCTGTGCCAGGCCAGGCCAGGCCAGGCCAGGCCAGGCCAGGCCAGGCCAGGCCAGGCCAGGCCAGGCCAGGCCAGGCCAGGCCAGGCCAGGCCAGGCCAGGCCAGGCCAGGCCAGGCCAGGCCAGGCCAGGCCAGGCTGTGCTGTGCTGTGCTGTGCCAGGCCTGTGTCAGTGCCAGGCCAGTGCTGTGTCAGGCCAGGCCAGGTTGTGCCAGGCTGTGTCAGGCCAGGCCAGTGCCAGGCCAGGCTGTGCCAGGCCAGGCCAGGCCAGGCCAGGCCAGCTGTGCCAGTGCTGTGCCAGGCCAGGCCTGTGCTGTGCCAGGCCAGGCCAGGTTGTGCCAGGTTGTGCCAGGTTGTGCCAGGCCAGGCTGTGCTGTGCCAGGCTGTGCTGTGCCAGTGCTGTGTCAGGCCAGGCCAGGCCAGGCCAGGTTGTGCTGTGTCAGGTTGTGCTGTGTCAGGCCAGGGTTGTGCTGTGTCAGTGCTGTGTCAGGCCTGTGCTGTGCTGTGCTGTGCCAGGCCAGGCCAGTTGTGCCAGGCCAGGCCAGGCCAGGCCAGCTGTGCTGTGCTGTGTCAGGCCAGGCCAGGCTGTGCCAGGCCAGGCCAGGCCAGGCCAGGCCAGGCCAGGCCAGTGCAGGGTCAGGCCAGGCCAGGCCAGGCCAGGCCAGGCCAGGCCAGGCCAGGCCAGGCCAGGCCAGGCCAGGCCAGGCCAGGCCAGGCCAGGCCAGGCCAGGCCAGGCCAGGCCAGGCCAGGCCAGGCCAGGCCAGGCCAGGCCAGGCCAGGCCAGGCCAGGCCAGGCCAGGCCAGGCCAGGCCAGGCCAGGCCAGGCCAGGCCAGGCCAGGCCAGGCCAGGCCAGGCCAGGCCAGGCCAGGCCAGGCCAGGCCAGGCCAGGCCAGGCCAGGCCAGGCCAGGCCAGGCCAGGCCAGGCCAGGCCAGGCCAGGCCAGGCCAGGCCAGGCCAGGCCAGGCCAGGCCAGGCCAGGCCAGGCCAGGCCAGGCCAGGCCAGGCCAGGCCAGGCCAGGCCAGGCCAGGCCAGGCCAGGCCAGGCCAGTGCCAGGCCAGGCCAGGCCAGGCCAGGCCAGGCCAGGCCAGGCCAGGTTGCTGCCAGGCCAGGCCAGGCCAGGCCAGGCCAGGTTGTGCTGTGCTGTGCTGTGCTGTGTCAGGCCAGGCCAGGCCAGTTGTGCCAGGCCAGCTGTTGTGTGCAGGAAGCGTTGTGCCAGGCCAGGTTGTGTTGTGTCAGGTTGTGCTGTGCAGGTTGTGTCAGTGCTGTGTCAGGCCAGGCCAGTTGTGTCAGGTTGTGTTGTGCCAGGCTGTGCTGTGTGTCAGGCTTGTGCCAGGCCAGGTTGTGTGTGTCAGGCCAGGTTGTGCCAGGCCAGTTTGTGTGCCAGTTGTGCCAGGTTGTGTGTTGTGTCAGGCCAGTTGTGCTGTGCTGTGGCCAGGCTGTGTCAGGCCAGGCCAGGCCAGGCCAGGTTGTGCTGTGCCAGTGTGCCAGGCCAGGCCAGGCCAGGCCAGGCCAGGTTGTGTCAGTGCCAGGCCAGGTTGTGCCAGGCCAGGCTGTGCTGTGCCAGTGCCAGGCCAGGCCAGGCCAGGCCAGGCCAGGCCAGGCCAGGCCAGTGCTGTGCTGTGCCAGGCCAGGCCAGGCCAGGCTGTGCCAGGCCAGGCCAGGCCGTGCCAGGCCAGTGCCAGGCCAGGTTGTGCTGTGCCAGGCCAGGCCAGGCCAGGTTGTGCCAGGCCAGGCCAGGCCAGGCCAGGCCAGGCCAGGCCAGGCCAGGCCAGGCCAGGCCAGGCCAGGCCAGGCCAGGCCAGGCCAGGCCAGGCCAGGCCAGGCCAGGCCAGGCCAGGCCAGGCCAGGCCAGGCCAGGCCAGGCCAGGCCAGGCCAGGCCAGGCCAGGCCAGGCCAGGCCAGGCCAGGCCAGGCCAGGCCAGGCCAGGCCAGGCCAGGCCAGGCCAGGCCAGGCCAGGCCAGGCCAGGCCAGGCCAGGCCAGGCCAGGCCAGGCCAGGCCAGGCCAGGCCAGGCCAGGCCAGGCCAGGCCAGGCCAGGCCAGGCCAGGCCAGGCCAGGCCAGGCCAGGCCAGGCCAGGCCAGGCCAGGCCAGGCCAGGCCAGGCCAGGCCAGGCCAGGCCAGGCCAGGTCAGGCCAGGCCAGGCTGTGCTGTGCCAGCTGTGCTGTGCTGTGCCAGGCCAGGCCAGGCCAGGCCAGGTTGTGCTGTGCCAGGCCAGGCCAGGCCAGGCCAGGCCAGGCCAGTGCTGTGCCAGTGTGCCAGTTGTGCTGTGCCAGTGCTGTGCCAGGCCAGGCCAGGCCAGGCCAGGCCAGGTTGTGCTGTGCTGTGCTGTGCCAGGCTGTGTTGCCAGGCCAGGCCAGTTGTGCTGTGCCAGGCTGTGCTGTGCTGTGCCAGGCCAGGCCAGTTGTGCCAGTTGTGTCAGGCCAGTTGTGTGAAGAAGAAGCCAGGCCAGGTTGTGTTGTGCCAGTTGTGTTGTGCCAGGTTGTGCTGTGTCAGGCCAGGCTGTGCTGTGCTGTGCAGGTTAGGGTTGTGCCAGGCCAGGTTGTGCTGTGCCAGGCCAGGTGTGCTGTGCTGTGCTGTCAGGTTGTGCCAGGCCAGGCCAGGCCAGGCCAGGCCAGGCCAGGCCAGGTTGTGCTGCTGTGCTGTGCTGTGCTGTGCTGTGTCATGTGCTGTGCTGTGCCAGGTTGTGCTGTGTCAGGCTGCTGTGCTGGGCTGTGCTGTGCTGTCAGTTGTGCCAGGCCAGGCTGTGCTGTGGCCAGGCCAGGCCAGGCCAGGCCAGGCCAGGCCAGGCCAGGTTGTGCTGTGCTGTGTCAGGCCAGGCCAGGCCAGGCCAGGCCAGGCCAGGCCTGCCAGGCCAGGCCAGGCCAGGCCAGGCCAGGCCAGGCCAGGCCAGGCCAGGCCAGGCCAGGCCAGGCCAGGCCAGGCCAGGCCAGGTTGTGCCAGGCCAGGCCAGGCCAGGCCAGGCCAGGCCAGGCCAGGCCAGTGCCAGGCCAGGCCAGGCCAGGCCAGGCCAGGCCAGGCCAGGCCAGGCCAGGCCAGGCCAGGCCAGGCCAGGCCAGGCCAGGCCAGGCCAGGCCAGGCCAGGCCAGGCCAGGCCAGGCCAGGCCAGGCCAGGCCAGGCCAGGCCAGGCCAGGCCAGGCCAGGCCAGGCCAGGCCAGGCCAGGCCAGGCCAGGCCAGGCCAGGCCAGGCCAGGCCAGGCCAGGCCAGGCCAGGCCAGGCCAGGCCAGGCCAGGCCAGGCCTGTTGTGTTGTGTCAGGTTGTGCCAGGCTGTGTGCCAGGGTTGTGTCAGGCCAGGTTGTGTCAGGGGTTGTGCTGTGTTGTGTTGTTGTGCCAGGTGTGCCAGTTGTGCAGGTTGTGTGTTGTGCCAGGCCAGGTTGTGCTGTGTTGTGGTTGTGCTGTGCCAGGCCAGGGTTGTGCCAGGTTGTGCGTTGTGGCAGGTTGTGCTCAGGCCAGGTTGTGCTGTGCCAGGTTGTGCTGTGCTGTGCTGTGCTGTGCTGTGTCAGGCCAGTGTGTGCTGTGCCAGGTTGTGCTGTGCTGTGCTGTGCTGTGTCAGGCCAGGCCAGGTTGTGCTGTGCTTGTGTTGTGCTGTGCTGTGCTGTGCCAGGCTGTGCTGTGTCAGGCCAGGCCAGGTTGTGCCAGGCTGTGCTGTGCTGTGCTGTGCTGGCTGTGTCAGGCCAGGCCAGCTGTCAGGCCAGGTTGTGCTGTGCTGTGCTGTGCCAGGCCAGTGAGGCTGTGCTGTGCCAGGCCAGGCCAGGCCAGGCCAGGCCAGGCCAGGCTGTGCCAGGCCAGGCCAGGCCAGGCCAGGCCAGGCCAGGCCAGGCCAGGCCAGGCCAGGCTGCCAGGCCAGGCCAGTGCTGTGCCAGGCCAGGCCAGGCCAGGTTGTGCCAGGCCAGGCCAGGCCAGGCTGTGCTGTGCCAGGCCAGGCCAGGCCAGGCCAGGCCAGGCCAGGCCAGGCCAGGCCAGCCAGGCCAGGCCAGGCCAGGCCAGGCCAGGCCAGGCCAGGCCAGGCCAGGCCAGGCCAGGCCAGGCCAGGCCAGGCCAGGCCAGGCCAGGCCAGGCCAGGCCAGGCCAGGCCAGGCCAGGCCAGGCCAGGCCAGGCCAGGCCAGGCCAGGCCAGGCCAGGCCAGGCCAGGCCAGGCCAGGCCAGGCCAGGCCAGGCCAGGCCAGGCCAGGCCAGGCCAGGCCAGGCCAGGCCAGGCCAGGCCAGGCCAGGGCCAGGCCAGGCCAGGCCAGGCCAGGCCAGGCCAGGCCAGGCCAGGCCAGGCCAGGCCAGGCCAGGCCAGGCCAGGCCAGGCCAGGCCAGGCCAGGCCAGGCCAGGCCAGGCCAGGCCAGGCCAGGCCAGGCTGGCCAGGCCAGGCTGTCAGGCCAGGCCAGGCCAGGCCAGGCCAGGCTGTGCCAGGCCAGGCCAGGCCAGGCCAGCTGTGTCAGGCCAGGCTGTGCTGTGCTGTGTCAGGCCAGTTGTGCCAGCGTTGTGCTGTGCCTGTGCCAGGCCAGTGTTGTGTCAGGCCAGGTTGTGCTGTGCCAGGCCAGGCTGTGCTGTGCCAGGCTGTGCTGTGCTGTGCTGTGCCAGGCCAGGTTGTGCTGTGCTGTGCTGTGCTGGTGCGTCAGGTGCTGAGTGCCAGGCCAGGCCAGGCTGTGCTGTGCTGTTA
>NW_028222064.1:0-20000 GCF_056783735.1 Eptatretus burgeri
TCTTCCATCTACGTACTTTCACTCTCTTATTTATTCACCTTCCACCCTTGAACACCTTCGCTTTCACATTACCACATCCGATAGCTGCGTTGCTGGACCCTCTGCATCATCGACAACAACCGGGCGTCTTGCCAGGAGACGCATTGACTACGTGCCACGAGTGATGTCACTTGTCCATGGGGAAACACCGGTGCCGCAGCTGTACGAGGAGCAGGAGGGGAGCAGAGTGCGGATGGTTAAGTCAGGATGTGGGAGCCAGAATCAACAAGTGTGAGGTATGCAGGGGTCCATCCTGTCCCCATCTATTTCTTTCTTTCCTCATCTCATCTTCTTGGCCAATCACATCCCATTATTATTTGCCAACCACTCCTCTTTCCCTTCCACATTGGATGCATGATGCCAGAATATTGTACTGTTGCATAAGTCATCAATAATGTGCCGAAGGTGGGTCTGTCATGTTGGGGATAAATTGAAAAGTATACGTGCTGTGATTAATTGCGTACATATATGTTATTTCAATGTTTTCTCTCATTGTAAATACTTGTTTGCCTACCACAGTAAATAGGTGCATTTTCATTACTATCACTAAAAGCCATTTCCTCAAGAAACTGTGTCCTGACTTATTCTGTCCGTTCTGATGGTGGCATAAAACTGCTGAAGCTTTGGCCAGTGTGGATTCATTATCCAAGTTTGATCTCAGATGCAGTTACATAACATTGGTTCCGCTCGGCTGACTAAGGTCTGTTGCGTAACTGCTGGCATGGTTCCCCTTTTGCCTCGCTTAACTCAACAGCACGGGAAACCGACCTTGGGTGAAAAGACCCAGCCAGGGTTGAGAATTGCAAACGGCATCCGTGGTCTCTTGAAGACATGCCGTCCTTTTGGAGTTATCCAGTCGACATCTGTCACAATACATACACATACATACACACATACATACATACTGTTACGTTTGTCAGGGGGATAGATATTACTTCAGAACAGTTATACTGTAAATGTATAGGTTTGTATGCTCCATGTTTCAGGTAGCTGAGCCAATCTCGATGTATTCAGTACGGAAATGTTAGCTTAAGAATTGTCCTGTTTAAATGTGCATGAAACGAAGGATGATGCATTGTCAATAAATAGACAGGGTTGAAGAAAAAGGAATTGTACGCGAAAGTCTTTTGTAATGCCACCAGTTTTGAAAAGAGAGGGCCTTATGAAAAAGAGGGGAGGAGTTTAAAAGGGGCGGTGTTGTCCCGAGAGCGAGGGGAGGAATTTTGTCACCTCCCTAGGGGAGGAGTTTCCGGGCTCTCAATGTTCTGGGTGCTCTCGTGAGAATTGGTTCGGCCTTAGGGGGGGAGAGACAGTTTTGGTCTTCCAGAGAGGAACAGGTTCAAGTACACAGTACTTTTTCAATTTGGTTACATTTTCAACACATACTGAGCGGACTTTATTGTCCACAACCCAGATTAATACAGGGCACAGGCTTGACACTACATTTGAAGGATGATGTACTCCAAGATGCAGCCAGATGCATTCTTACCTTTTTGCAGAAACTACACGATGATGGCATTTTCATCATATTCGACTGCACATAAGAAAAAAAAAATCCAGGTGATGTATTGTTTCATTTAAATTTTGAAGTATACAATTTGCATGATTGTGATCTTTTGCTTTTCTTTCAACAATATTTTCACCATTTAAACCCAAACTTTGTTGTGCAGGTTGTTGCAGAGCCGACTGACACATTTTAGACCGCTCTCCTGTCCGAGGGGTGGGGTGCGAACTTTTGGGGTTGTGGGACGATTTTTCAAAGACAATGAACTGCAACTGGTGGAGGCCACCTTCCTGATGTTACTTACCATCAATAATAAAATTGTAAGCTTTGAACATAAACCTCGTGTGTTTCAGTTATCACATCTCCAAATGTGTCAGTCGGCTCTACACCATCCTGTATTTTCTCATTTATTAACTCTTTCTTTGGCTGTATATTCCAATCTACCCCTTAGCTTTGCTGTATATTCTTCTTTAGCAACACGTTGATGTATATTCCTGCTTATGAACACGTTGATATATATTCCTGCTTATGAACACGTTGATGTATATTCCTGTTTATTAACACGTTGATGTATATTCCTGCTTATGAACACGTTGATATATATTCCTGCTTATGAACACGTTGATATATATTCCTGCTTATGAACACGTTGATATATATTCCTGCTTATGAACACGTTGATGTATATTTCTGTTTATGAACACGTTGATGTATATTTCTGTTTATGAACACGTTGATGTATATTCCTGCTTATTAACACGTTGATGTATATTCCTGCTTATTAACACGTTGATGTATATTCCTGCTTATGAACATGTTGATGTATATTCCTGCTTATTAACACGTTGATGTATATTCCTGCTTATTAACACGTTGATGTATATTCCTGCTTAGGAACATGTTGATGTATATTCCTGCTTATGAACATGTTGATGTATATTCCTGTTTATGAACATGTTAATGTACATTCCTGTTTATGAACACGTTGATGTATATTCCTGTTAATGAACACGTTGATGTATATTTCTGTTTATGAACACGTTGATGTATATTTCTGTTTATGAACACGTTGATGTATATTCCTGCTTATTAACACGTTGATGTATATTCCTGCTTATGAACACGTTGATGTATATTTCTGTTTATGAACATGTTGATGTATATTCCTGCTTATGAACATGTTTATGTATATTCCTGTTTATGAACATGTTGATGTATATTCCTGTTTATGAACATGTTGATGTATATTCCTGTTTATTAACACATTGATGTATATTCCTGTTTATGAACATGTTGATGTGTATTCTTGCTTATTAACATGTTGATGTATATTCCTGTTTATGAACTTGTTGATGTATATTCCTGTTTATTAACACATTGATGTATATTCCTGTTTATGAACACGTTAATGTGCATTCCTGTTTATGAACATGTTCATGTATATTCCTGTTTATGAACATGTTAATGTGCATTCCTGTTTATGAACATGTTGATGTATATTCCTGTTTATGAACACGTTGATGTATATTTCTGTTTATGAACACGTTGATGTATATTCCTGCTTATTAACACGTTGATGTATATTCCTGCTTATGAACACGTTGATGTATATTCCTGTTTATGAACACGTTGATGTATATTCCTGCTTATGAACATGTTGATGTATATTCCTGTTAATGAACATGTTGATGTATATTCCTGTTTATGAACATGTTGATGTGTATTCTTGCTTATTAACATGTTGATGTATATTCCTGTTTATGAACACGTTGATGTATATTCCTGCTTATTAACACGTTGATGTATATTCCTGCTTATTAACACGTTGATGTATATTCCTGCTTATTAACACGTTGATGTATATTCCTGTTTATGAACATGTTGATGTGTATTCTTGCTTATGAACATGTTGATGTATATTCCTGTTTATTAACACATTGATGTATATTCCTGTTTATGAACATGTTGATGTATATTCCTGCTTATTAACACGTTGATGTATATTCCTGCTTATTAACACGTTGATGTATATTCCTGCTTATTAACACGTTGATGTATATTCCTGCTTATGAACACGTTGATGTATATTCCTGCTTATGAACATGTTGATGTATATTCCTGTTTATTAACACATTGATGTATATTCCTGTTTATGAACATGTTGATGTATATTCCTGCTTATTAACACGTTGATGTATATTCCTGCTTATGAACACGTTGATGTATATTTCTGTTTATGAACATGTTGATGTATATTCCTGCTTATGAACATGTTTATGTATATTCCTGTTTATGAACATGTTGATGTATATTCCTGCTTATGAACATGTTTATGTATATTCCTGTTTATGAACATGTTGATGTATATTCCTGTTTATGAACATGTTGATGTATATTCCTGTTTATTAACACATTGATGTATATTCCTGTTTATGAACATGTTGATGTGTATTCTTGCTTATTAACATGTTGATGTATATTCCTGTTTATGAACATGTTGATGTATATTCCTGTTTATGAACACATTGATGTATATTCCTGTTTATGAACATGTTGATGTATATTCCTGTTTATGAAACACATTGATGTATATTCTGCTATGATTAACACGTTGATGTATATTCCGTTTATGAACACGCGGGTTGATGTATATTCCTGTTTATGAACACGCTGATGTATATTCCTGCTTATGAACACGTTGATGTATATTCCTGTTTATGAACACGCTTGATGTATATTCCTGCTTATGAACACATTGATGTATATTCCTGTTTATGAACATGTTAATGTATATTCCTGCGTTTATGAACACATGTTGATGTATATTCCTGCTTATTAACACGTTGATGTATATTCCTGCTTATGAACATGTTGATGTATATTCCTGCTTATTAACACGTTGATGTATATTCCTTGCTTATGAACATGTTGATGTATATTTCTGCTTAATGAACATGTTGATGTATATTCCTGAACATGTTGATGTATATTTCAGCACATGTTGATGTATATTCCTGTTTATGAACACATGTTGATGTATATTCCTGTTTATGAACATGTTAATGTATATTCCTGCTTATTGAACATGTTGATGTATATTCCTGCTTATTAACACGCTGATGTATATTCCTGCTTATTAACACGCTGATGTATATTCCTGTTTATGAACATGTTGATGTGTATTCTTGCTTATGAACATGTTGATGTATATTCCTGTTTATTAACACATTGATGTATATTCCTGTTTATGAACATGTTGATGTATATTCTGCTTATTAACACGTTGATGTGTATTCTGCTTATTAACATGTTGATGTATATTCCTGTTTATTAACACATTGATGTATATTCCTGCTTATGAACATGTTGATGTATATTCCTGTTAATGAACATGTTGATGTATATTCCTGTTTATGAATACATTGATGTGTATTCCTGCTTATGAACATGTTGATGTGTATTCCTGCTTATGAACATGTTGATGTATATTCCTGTTTATTAACACATTGATGTATATTCCTGTTTATGAACATGTTGATGTATATTCCTGCTTATTAACACGTTGATGTGTATTCTTGCTTATTAACATGTTGATGTATATTCTGTTTATGAACACATTGATGTATATTCCTGCTTATGAACATGTTGATGTATATTCCTGCTTATTAACACGTTGATGTATATTCCTGCTTATTAACACGTTGATGTATATTCCTGTTTATGAACATGTTGATGTGTATTCTTGCTTATGAACATGTTGATGTATATTCCTGTTTATTAACACATTGATGTATATTCCTGTTTATGAACATGTTGATGTATATTCCTGCTTATTAACACGTTGATGTGTATTCTTGCTTATTAACATGTTGATGTATATTCCTGTTTATGAACACATTGATGTATATTCCTGCTTATGAACATGTTGATGTATATTCCTGCTTATTAACACGTTGATGTATATTCCTGCTTATTAACACGTTGATGTATATTCCTGTTTATGAACATGTTGATGTGTATTCTTGCTTATGAACATGTTGATGTATATTCCTGTTTATTAACACATTGATGTATATTCCTGTTTATGAACATGTTGATGTATATTCCTGCTTATTAACACGTTGATGTGTATTCTTGCTTATTAACATGTTGATGTATATTCCTGTTTATGAACACATTGATGTATATTCCTGCTTATGAACATGTTGATGTATATTCCTGCTTATTAACACGTTGATGTATATTCCTGCTTATTAACACGCTTGATGTATATTCCTGTTTATGAACATGTTGATGTGTATTCTTGCTTATGAACATGTTGATGTATATTCTGTTTATTAACACATTGATGTATATTCCTGTTTATGAACATGTTGATGTATATTCCTGCTTATTAACACGTTGATGTATATTCCTGTTTATTAACACGCTGATGTATATTCCTGCTTATGAACATGTTGATGTATATTCCTGCTTATGAACATGTTGATGTATATTCCTGTTTATTAACACGCTGATGTATATTCCTGCTTATGAACATGTTGATGTATATTCCTGCTTATTAACACGTTGATGTATATTCCTGCTTATTAACACGCTTGATGTATATTCCTGCTTATTAACACGTTGATGTATATTCCTGCTTATTAACACATTGATGTATATTCCTGTTTATGAACATGTTAATGTATATTCCTGCTTATGAACATGTTGATGTATATTCCTGCTTATGAACATGTTGATGTATATTCTTGCTTATGAACATGTTGATGTATATTCCTGTTTATGAACATGTTGATGTATATTCCTGTTTATGAACACATTGATGTATATTCCTGTTTATGAACATGTTAATGTATATTCCTGCTTATGAACATGTTGATGTAATATTCCTGCTTATTAACACATTGATGTATATTCCTGCTTATTAACACGTTGATGTATATTCCTGTTTATGAACATGTTGATGTGTATTCTTGCTTATGAACATGTTGATGTATATTCCTGTTTATTAACACATTGATGTATATTCCTGTTTATGAACATGTTGATGTATATTCCTGCTTATTAACACGTTGATGTATATTCCTGCTTATTAACACGCTTGATGTGTATTCTTGCTTATTAACATGTTGATGTATATTCCTGTTTTATGAACACATTGATGTATATTCCTGTTTATGAACATGTTAATGTATATTCCTGCTTATGAACATGTTGATGTATATTCCTGCTTATTAACACGTTGATGTATATTCCTGCTTATTAACACGTTGATGTATATTCCTGTTTATGAACATGTTGATGTGTATTCTTGCTTATTAACATGTTGATGTATATTCCTGTTTATGAACATGTTGATGTATATTCCTGTTTATGAACACGTTGATGTATATTTCTGTTTATGAACACGCTTGATGTATATTCCTGCTTATTAACACGTTGATGTATATTCCTGCTTATGAACACGCTTGATGTATATTCCTGCTTATGAACACGTTGATGTATATTCCTGCTTATGAACATGTTGATGTATATTCCTGTTAATGAACATGTTGATGTATATTCCTGTTTATGAACATGTTGATGTGTATTCTTGCTTATTAACATGTTGATGTATATTCCTGTTTATGAACACGCTTGATGTATATTCCTGCTTATTAACACGTTGATGTATATTCCTGCTTATTAACACGCTTGATGTATATTCCTGTTTATGAACATGTTGATGTGTATTCTTGCTTATGAACATGTTGATGTATATTCCTGTTTATTAACACATTGATGTATATTCCTGTTTATGAACATGTTGATGTATATTCCTGCCCTTATTAACACGTTGATGTATATTCCTGCTTATTAACACGTTGATGTATATTCCTGCTTATTAACACGCTTGATGTATATTCCTGCTTATGAACACGTTGATGTATATTCCTGCTTATGAACATGTTGATGTATATTCCTGTTTATTAACACATTGATGTATATTCCTGTTTATGAACATGTTGATGTATATTCCTGCTTATTAACACGTTGATGTATATTCCTGCTTATGAACACGTTGATGTATATTTCTGTTTATGAACATGTTGATGTATATTCCTGCTTATGAACATGTTTATGTATATTCCTGTTTATGAACATGTTGATGTATATTCCTGTTTATGAACATGTTGATGTATATTCCTGTTTATTAACACATTGATGTATATTCCTGTTTATGAACATGTTGATGTGTATTCTTGCTTATTAACATGTTGATGTATATTCCTGTTTATGAACTTGTTGATGTATATTCCTGTTTATTAACACATTGATGTATATTCCTGTTTATGAACATGTTAATGTGCATTCCTGTTTATGAACACATTGATGTATATTCCTGTTTATGAACATGTTGATGTATATTCCTGTTTATTAACACATTGATGTATATTCCTGTTTATGAACACGTTGATGTATATTTCTGTTTATGAACACGTTGATGTATATTCCTGCTTATTAACACGTTGATGTATATTCCTGCTTATGAACACGTTGATGTATATTCCTGTTTATGAACACGTTGATGTATATTCCTGCTTATGAACATGTTGATGTATATTCCTGTGAATGAACATGTTGATGTATATTCCTGTTTATGAACATGTTGATGTGTATTCTTGCTTATTAACATGTTGATGTATATTCCTGTTTATGAACACGTTGATGTATATTCCTGCTTATTAACACGTTGATGTATATTCCTGTTTATGAACATGTTGATGTGTATTCTTGCTTATGAACATGTTGATGTATATTCCTGTTTATTAACACATTGATGTATATTCCTGTTTATGAACATGTTGATGTATATTCCTGCTTATTAACATGTTGATGTATATTCCTGCTTATTAACACGTTGATGTATATTCCTGCTTATTAACACGTTGATGTATATTCCTGCTTATTAACACGTTGATGTATATTCCTGCTTATTAACACGTTGATGTATATTCCTGCTTATTAACACGTTGATGTATATTCCTGCTTATGAACACGTTGATGTATATTCCTGCTTATGAACATGTTGATGTATATTCCTGTTAATAACACATTGATGTATATTCCTGTTTATGAACATGTTGATGTATATTCATGCTTATTAACACGTTGATGTATATTCCTGCTTATTAACACGTTGATGTATATTCCTGCTTATTAACACGTTGATGTATATTCCTGTTTATGAACACGTTGATGTATATTCCTGCTTATGAACATGTTGATGTATATTCTTGCTTATGAACATGTTGATGTATATTCCTGTTTATGAACATGTTGATGTATATTCCTGTTTATGAACACATTGATGTATATTCCTGTTTATGAACATGTTAATGTATATTCCTGCTTATGAACATGTTGATGTATATTCCTGCTTATTAACACGTTGATGTATATTCCTGCTTATGAACATGTTGATGTATATTCCTGCTTATGAACATGTTGATGTATATTCTTGCTTATGAACATGTTGATGTATATTTCTGTTAATGAACATGTTGATGTATATTCCTGTTTATGAACACATTGATGTATATTCCTGTTTATGAACATGTTAATGTATATTCCTGCTTATGAACATGTTGATGTATATTCCTGCTTATTAACACGTTGATGTATATTCCTGCTTATTAACACGTTGATGTATATTCCTGTTTATGAACATGTTGATGTGTATTCTTGCTTATGAACATGTTGATGTATATTCCTGTTTATTAACACATTGATGTATATTCCTGTTTATGAACATGTTGATGTATATTCCTGCTTATTAACACGTTGATGTGTATTCTTGCTTATTAACATGTTGATGTATATTCCTGTTTATGAACACATTGATGTATATTCCTGCTTATGAACATGTTGATGTATATTCCTGCTTATTAACACGTTGATGTATATTCCTGCTTATTAACACGTTGATGTATATTCCTGTTTATGAACATGTTGATGTGTATTCTTGCTTATGAACATGTTGATGTATATTCCTGTTTATTAACACATTGATGTATATTCCTGTTTATGAACATGTTGATGTATATTCCTGCTTATTAACACGTTGATGTGTATTCTTGCTTATTAACATGTTGATGTATATTCCTGTTTATGAACACATTGATGTATATTCCTGCTTATGAACATGTTGATGTATATTCCTGCTTATTAACACGTTGATGTATATTCCTGCTTATTAACACGTTGATGTATATTCCTGTTTATGAACATGTTGATGTGTATTCTTGCTTATGAACATGTTGATGTATATTCCTGTTTATTAACACATTGATGTATATTCCTGTTTATGAACATGTTGATGTATATTCCTGCTTATTAACACGTTGATGTGTATTCTTGCTTATTAACATGTTGATGTATATTCCTGTTTATGAACACATTGATGTATATTCCTGCTTATGAACATGTTGATGTATATTCCTGCTTATTAACACGTTGATGTATATTCCTGCTTATTAACACGTTGATGTATATTCCTGTTTATGAACATGTTGATGTGTATTCTTGCTTATGAACATGTTGATGTATATTCCTGTTTATTAACACATTGATGTATATTCCTGTTTATGAACATGTTGATGTATATTCCTGCTTATTAACACGTTGATGTATATTCCTGTTTATTAACACGTTGATGTATATTCCTGCTTATGAACATGTTGATGTATATTCCTGCTTATGAACATGTTGATGTATATTCCTGTTTATTAACACGTTGATGTATATTCCTGCTTATGAACATGTTGATGTATATTCCTGCTTATTAACACGTTGATGTATATTCCTGCTTATTAACACGTTGATGTATATTCCTGCTTATTAACACGTTGATGTATATTCCTGCTTATTAACACATTGATGTATATTCCTGTTTATGAACATGTTAATGTATATTCCTGCTTATGAACATGTTGATGTATATTCCTGCTTATGAACATGTTGATGTATATTCTTGCTTATGAACATGTTGATGTATATTCCTGTTTATGAACATGTTGATGTATATTCCTGTTTATGAACACATTGATGTATATTCCTGTTTATGAACATGTTAATGTATATTCCTGCTTATGAACATGTTGATGTATATTCCTGCTTATTAACACATTGATGTATATTCCTGCTTATTAACACGTTGATGTATATTCCTGTTTATGAACATGTTGATGTGTATTCTTGCTTATGAACATGTTGATGTATATTCCTGTTTATTAACACATTGATGTATATTCCTGTTTATGAACATGTTGATGTATATTCCTGCTTATTAACACGTTGATGTATATTCCTGCTTATTAACACGTTGATGTGTATTCTTGCTTATTAACATGTTGATGTATATTCCTGTTTATGAACACATTGATGTATATTCCTGTTTATGAACATGTTAATGTATATTCCTGCTTATGAACATGTTGATGTATATTCCTGCTTATTAACACGTTGATGTATATTCCTGCTTATTAACACGTTGATGTATATTCCTGTTTATGAACATGTTGATGTGTATTCTTGCTTATTAACATGTTGATGTATATTCCTGTTTATGAACATGTTGATGTATATTCCTGTTTATGAACACGTTGATGTATATTTCTGTTTATGAACACGTTGATGTATATTCCTGCTTATTAACACGTTGATGTATATTCCTGCTTATGAACACGTTGATGTATATTCCTGTTTATGAACACGTTGATGTATATTCCTGCTTATGAACATGTTGATGTATATTCCTGTTAATGAACATGTTGATGTATATTCCTGTTTATGAACATGTTGATGTGTATTCTTGCTTATTAACATGTTGATGTATATTCCTGTTTATGAACACGTTGATGTATATTCCTGCTTATTAACACGTTGATGTATATTCCTGCTTATTAACACGTTGATGTATATTCCTGTTTATGAACATGTTGATGTGTATTCTTGCTTATGAACATGTTGATGTATATTCTTGCTTATGAACATGTTGATGTATATTCCTGTTTATTAACACATTGATGTATATTCCTGTTTATGAACATGTTGATGTATATTCCTGCTTATTAACACGTTGATGTATATTCCTGCTTATTAACACGTTGATGTATATTCCTGCTTATTAACACGTTGATGTATATTCCTGCTTATGAACACGTTGATGTATATTCCTGCTTATGAACATGTTGATGTATATTCCTGTTTATTAACACATTGATGTATATTCCTGTTTATGAACATGTTGATGTATATTCCTGCTTATTAACACGTTGATGTATATTCCTGCTTATGAACACGTTGATGTATATTTCTGTTTATGAACATGTTGATGTATATTCCTGCTTATGAACATGTTTATGTATATTCCTGTTTATGAACATGTTGATGTATATTCCTGTTTATGAACATGTTGATGTATATTCCTGTTTATTAACACATTGATGTATATTCCTGTTTATGAACATGTTGATGTGTATTCTTGCTTATTAACATGTTGATGTATATTCCTGTTTATGAACTTGTTGATGTATATTCCTGTTTATTAACACATTGATGTGTATTCCTGTTTATGAACATGTTAATGTGCATTCCTGTTTATGAACACATTGATGTATATTCCTGTTTATGAACATGTTGATGTATATTCCTGTTTATTAACACATTGATGTATATTCCTGTTTATGAACACGTTGATGTATATTTCTGTTTATGAACACGTTGATGTATATTCCTGCTTATTAACACGTTGATGTATATTCCTGCTTATGAACACGTTGATGTATATTCCTGCTTATGAACACGTTGATGTATATTCCTGTTTATGAACACGTTGATGTATATTCCTGCTTATGAACATGTTGATGTATATTCCTGTGAATGAACATGTTGATGTATATTCCTGTTTATGAACATGTTGATGTGTATTCTTGCTTATTAACATGTTGATGTATATTCCTGTTTATGAACACATTGATGTATATTCCTGCTTATGAACATGTTGATGTATATTCCTGCTTATTAACACGTTGATGTATATTCCTGCTTATTAACACGTTGATGTATATTCCTGTTTATGAACATGTTGATGTATATTCCTGCTTATGAACATGTTGATGTATATTCCTGTTTATTAACACATTGATGTATATTCCTGTTTATGAACATGTTGATGTATATTCTGCTTATGAACATGTTGATGTATATTCCTGGTTGATGTATATTCCCTGTATATTCCTGAACATGTTGATGTATATTCTGCTTATGAACATGTTGATGTATATTCCTGCTTATGAACATGTTGATGTATATTCCTGTTTATTAACACATTGATGTATATTCCTGTTTATGAACATGTTGATGTATATTCCTGCTTATTAACATGTTGATGTATATTCCTGCTTATTAACACGTTGATGTATATTCCTGCTTATGAACACGTTGATGTATATTCCTGCTTATTAACACATTGATGTATATTCCTGCTTATTAACATGTTGATGTATATTCCTGCTTATGAACACGTTGATGTATATTCCTGCTTATGAACATGTTGATGTATATTCCTGTTTATTAACACATTGATGTATATTCCTGTTTATGAACATGTTGATGTATATTCCTGCTTATTAACACGTTGATGTATATTCCTGCTTATTAACACGTTGATGTATATTCCTGCTTATTAACACGTTGATGTATATTCCTGTTTATGAACACGTTGATGTATATTCCTGCTTATGAACACGTTGATGTATATTCCTGCTTATGAACATGTTTATGTATATTCCTGTTTATGAACATGTTGATGTATATTCCTGTTTATGAACATGTTGATGTGTATTCTTGCTTATTAACATGTTGATGTATATTCCTGTTTATGAACACGTTGATGTATATTCCTGCTTATTAACACGTTGATGTATATTCCTGTTTATGAACATGTTGATGTGTATTCTTGCTTATGAACATGTTGATGTATATTCCTGTTTATTAACACATTGATGTATATTCCTGTTTATGAACATGTTGATGTATATTCCTGCTTATTAACATGTTGATGTATATTCCTGCTTATTAACACGTTGATGTATATTCCTGCTTATTAACACGTTGATGTATATTCCTGTTTATGAACACGTTGATGTATATTCCTGCTTATGAACATGTTGATGTATATTCCTGTTTATGAACATGTTGATGTATATTCCTGTTTATGAACACATTGATGTATATTCCTGTTTATGAACATGTTAATGTATATTCCTGCTTATGAACATGTTGATGTATATTCCTGCTTATTAACACGTTGATGTATATTCCTGCTTATTAACACGTTGATGTATATTCCTGTTTATGAACATGTTGATGTGTATTCTTGCTTATGAACATGTTGATGTATATTCCTGTTTATTAACACATTGATGTATATTCCTGTTTATGAACACATTGATGTATATTCCTGTTTATGAACATGTTAATGTGCATTCCTGTTTATAAACATGTTGATGTATATTCTTGTTTATTAACATGTTGATGTATATTCCTGTTTATGAACACATTGATGTATATTCCTGCTTATGAACATGTTGATGTATATTCCTGCTTATTAACACGTTGATGTATATTCCTGCTTATTAACACGTTGATGTATATTCCTGTTTATGAACATGTTGATGTGTATTCTTGCTTATGAACATGTTGATGTATATTCCTGTTTATTAACACATTGATGTATATTCCTGTTTATGAACATGTTGATGTATATTCCTGCTTATTAACACGTTGATGTGTATTCTTGCTTATTAACATGTTGATGTATATTCCTGTTTATGAACACATTGATGTATATTCCTGTTTATGAACATGTTAATGTATATTCCTGCTTATGAACATGTTGATGTATATTCCTGCTTATTAACACGTTGATGTATATTCCTGCTTATTAACACGTTGATGTATATTCCTGTTTATGAACATGTTGATGTGTATTCTTGCTTATGAACATGTTGATGTATATTCCTGTTTATTAACACATTGATGTATATTCCTGTTTATGAACATGTTGATGTATATTCCTGCTTATTAACACGTTGATGTGTATTCTTGCTTATTAACATGTTGATGTATATTCCTGTTTATGAACACATTGATGTATATTCCTGCTTATGAACATGTTGATGTATATTCCTGCTTATTAACACGTTGATGTATATTCCTGCTTATTAACACGTTGATGTATATTCCTGTTTATGAACATGTTGATGTGTATTCTTGCTTATGAACATGTTGATGTATATTCCTGTTTATTAACACATTGATGTATATTCCTGTTTATGAACATGTTGATGTATATTCCTGCTTATTAACACGTTGATGTGTATTCTTGCTTATTAACATGTTGATGTATATTCCTGTTTATGAACACATTGATGTATATTCCTGCTTATGAACATGTTGATGTATATTCCTGCTTATTAACACGTTGATGTATATTCCTGCTTATTAACACGTTGATGTATATTCCTGTTTATGAACATGTTGATGTGTATTCTTGCTTATGAACATGTTGATGTATATTCCTGTTTATTAACACATTGATGTATATTCCTGTTTATGAACATGTTGATGTATATTCCTGCTTATTAACACGTTGATGTGTATTCTTGCTTATTAACATGTTGATGTATATTCCTGTTTATGAACACATTGATGTATATTCCTGCTTATGAACATGTTGATGTATATTCCTGCTTATTAACACGTTGATGTATATTCCTGTTTATTAACACGTTGATGTATATTCCTGCTTATGAACATGTTGATGTATATTCCTGCTTATGAACATGTTGATGTATATTCCTGTTTATTAACACGTTGATGTATATTCCTGCTTATGAACATGTTGATGTATATTCCTGCTTATTAACACGTTGATGTATATTCCTGCTTATTAACACGTTGATGTATATTCCTGCTTATTAACACGTTGATGTATATTCCTGCTTATTAACACATTGATGTATATTCCTGTTTATGAACATGTTAATGTATATTCCTGCTTATGAACATGTTGATGTATATTCCTGCTTATGAACATGTTGATGTATATTCCTGCTTATTAACACGTTGATGTATATTCCTGCTTATTAACACGTTGATGTATATTCCTGTTTATGAACATGTTGATGTATATTCCTGTTTATGAACATGTTGATGTATATTCCTGTTTATGAACACATTGATGTATATTCCTGTTTATGAACATGTTGATGTATATTCCTGCTTATGAACATGTTGATGTATATTCCTGCTTATGAACATGTTGATGTATATTCCTGCTTATTAACACGTTGATGTATATTCCTGTTTATGAACATGTTGATGTATATTCCTGCTTATGAAACATTGATGTATATTCCTGTTTATGAACATGTTAATGTATATTCCTGCTTATGAACATGTTGATGTATATTCCTGCTTATTATACACATGTTGATGTATATTCCTGCTTATTAACACGTTGATGTATATTCCTGTTTATGAACATGTTGATGTGTATTCTTGCTTATGAACATGTTGATGTATATTCCTGTTTATTAACACATTGATGTATATTCCTGTTTATGAACATGTTGATGTATATTCCTGCTTATTAACACGTTGATGTATATTCCTGCTTATTAACACGTTGATGTGTATTCTTGCTTATTAACATGTTGATGTATATTCCTGTTTATGAACACATTGATGTATATTCCTGTTTATGAACATGTTAATGTATATTCCTGCTTATGAACATGTTGATGTATATTCCTGCTTATTAACACGTTGATGTATATTCCTGCTTATTAACACGTTGATGTATATTCCTGTTTATGAACATGTTGATGTGTATTCTTGCTTATGAACATGTTGATGTATATTCCTGTTTCTTAACACATTGATGTATATTCCTGTTTATGAACATGTTGATGTATATTCCTGTTTATGAACATGTTGATGTGTATTCTTGCTTATGAACATGTTGATGTATATTCCTGTTTCTTAACACATTGATGTATATTCCTGTTTATGAACATGTTGATGTATATTCCTGCTTATTAACACGTTGATGTATATTCCTGCTTATTAACACGTTGATGTATATTCCTGCTTATGAACACGTTGATGTATATTCCTGCTTATGAACATGTTGATGTATATTCCTGCTTATGAACATGTTGATGTATATTCCTGTTTATTAACACGTTGATGTATATTCCTGCTTATGAACATGTTGATGTATATTCCTGCTTATTAACACGTTGATGTATATTCCTGCTTATGAACATGTTGATGTATATTCTTGCTTATGAACATGTTGATGTATATTCCTGTTTATGAACATGTTGATGTATATTCCTGTTTATGAACATGTTGATGTATATTCTTGCTTATGAACATGTTGATGTATATTCCTGTTAATGAACATGTTGATGTATATTCCTGTTTATTAACACATTGATGTATATTCCTGCTTATGAACATGTTGATGTATATTCCTGCTTATGAACATGTTGATGTATATTCCTGTTAATGAACATGTTGATGTATATTCCTGTTTATGAATACATTGATGTGTATTCCTGCTTATGAACATGTTGATGTGTATTCCTGCTTATGAACATGTTGATGTATATTCCTGTTAATGAACATGTTGATGTATATTCCTGTTTATGAACATGTTGATGTATATTCCTGTTTATGAACATGTTGATGTATATTCCTGTTTATGAACATGTTGATGTATATTCCTGTTTATGAACACGTTGATGTATATTCCTGTTTATGAACATGTTGATGTATATTCCTGTTTATGAACATGTTGATGTATATTCCTGTTAATGAACATGTTGATGTATATTCCTGTTTATGAACATGTTGATGTATATTCCTGTTTATGAACATGTTGATGTATATTCCTGCTTATGAACATGTTGATGTATATTCCTGCTTATGAACATGTTGATGTATATTCCTGCTTATGAACATGTTGATGTATATTCCTGTTTATGAACATGTTGATGTGTATTCTTGCTTATTAACATGTTGATGTATATTCCTGTTTATGAACATGTTGATGTATATTCCTGTTTATGAACACATTGATGTATATTCCTGTTTATGAACATGTTAATGTGCATTCCTGTTTATAAACATGTTGATGTATATTCTTGTTTATTAACATGTTGATGTATATTCCTGTTTATGAACATGTTAATGTATATTCCTGCTTATGAACATGTTGATGTATATTCTTGCTTATGAACATGTTGATGTATATTCCTGTTAATGAACATGTTGATGTATATTCCTGTTTATGAACATGTTGATGTGTATTCTTGCTTATTAACATGTTGATGTATATTCCTGTTAATGAACATGTTGATGTATATTCCTGTTTATGAACATGTTGATGTGTATTCTTGCTTATTAACACGTTGATGTATATTCCTGTTTATGAACACATTGATGTATATTCCTGTTTATGAACATGTTAATGTATATTCCTGCTTATGAACATGTTGATGTATATTCCTGCTTATTAACACGTTGATGTATATTCCTGTTTATGAACATGTTGATGTGTATTCTTGCTTATGAACACGTTGATGTATATTCCTGCTTATTAACACGTTGATGTATATTCCTGCTTATGAACATGTTGATGTATATTCCTGCTTATTAACACGTTGATGTATATTCCTGTTTATTAACACATTGATGTATATTCCTGTTTATGAACATGTTGATGTATATTCCTGCTTATTAACACGTTGATGTATATTCCTGCTTATTAACACGTTGATGTATATTCCTGCTTATTAACACGTTGATGTATATTCCTGTTTATGAACACGTTGATGTATATTCCTGCTTATGAACATGTTGATGTATATTCCTGTTTATTAACACATTGATGTATATTCCTGTTTATGAACATGTTGATGTATATTCCTGCTTATTAACACGTTGATGTATATTCCTGTTTATTAACACGTTGATGTATATTCCTGCTTATTAACACGTTGATGTATATTCCTGCTTATGAACACGTTGATGTATATTCCTGCTTATGAACACGTTGATGTATATTCCTGTTTATGAACATGTTGATGTATATTCCTGCTTATTAACACGTTGATGTATATTCCTGTTTATTAACACGTTGATGTATATTCCTGCTTATTAACACGTTGATGTATATTCCTGTTTATTAACACATTGATGTATATTCCTGTTTATGAACATGTTGATGTATATTCCTGCTTATTAACACGTTGATGTATATTCCTGCTTATTAACACGTTGATGTATATTCCTGCTTATGAACACGTTGATGTATATTCCTGCTTATGAACATGTTGATGTATATTCCTGTTTATTAACACATTGATGTATATTCCTGTTTATGAACATGTTGATGTATATTCCTGCTTATTAACACGTTGATGTATATTCCTGCTTATTAACACGTTGATGTATATTCCTGCTTATTAACACGTTGATGTATATTCCTGCTTATTAACACGTTGATGTATATTCCTGTTTATGAACACGTTGATGTATATTCCTGCTTATGAACATGTTGATGTATATTCCTGTTTATTAACACATTGATGTATATTCCTGTTTATGAACATGTTGATGTATATTCCTGCTTATTAACACGTTGATGTATATTCCTGCTTATTAACACGTTGATGTATATTCCTGCTTATTAACACGTTGATGTATATTCCTGCTTATGAACACGTTGATGTATATTCCTGCTTATGAACATGTTGATGTATATTCCTGTTTATTAACACATTGATGTATATTCCTGTTTATGAACATGTTGATGCATATTCCTGCTTATTAACACGTTGATGTATATTCCTGCTTATTAAAACGTTGATGTATATTCCTGCTTATTAACACGTTGATGTATATTCCTGTTTATGAACACGTTGATGTATATTCCTGCTTATGAACATGTTGATGTATATTCCTGCTTATTAACACGTTGATGTATATTCCTGTTTATGAACACGTTGATGTATATTCCTGCTTATGAACATGTTGATGTATATTCCTGTTTATGAACATGTTAATGTATATTCCTGCTTATGAACATGTTGATGTATATTCCTGCTTATTAACACGTTGATGTATATTCCTGCTTATTAACACGTTGATGTGTATTCTTGCTTATTAACATGTTGATGTATATTCCTGTTTATGAACACATTGATGTATATTCCTGTTTATGAACATGTTAATGTATATTCCTGCTTATGAACATGTTGATGTATATTCCTGCTTATTAACACGTTGATGTATATTCCTGCTTATTAACACGTTGATGTATATTCCTGTTTATGAA
>NW_028222065.1:0-27500 GCF_056783735.1 Eptatretus burgeri
TCGTGACAGACTTAATTTTGTTTTTTCCTCGAGGGAATTAATTTCTCCCCGGACATTCGTCACTCGGACGCAGAGTTTTGGCGAAGCAGCTCGAGACAAGTCACGACACCAGCTTTAACGTCCACCCATGGGATCTTGAACGTCCGTTTGTCAGGGAACGGAAGTACCCTGGAATGTGGGTCTCATATCCCATGGATGACGTGAAACACTCATGATGAACGACAAAGCTGACATTATAATAATATAAATCGTTTAATGATTCGATCCGAGACGAGTCAGGAGGTGCGATCTCATCTTGTGAGCCGCGCAAAGCCATTTACTAACTCTATAGATTGCATATGATACATCGTGATGAGGAATTGTATGTAATATATAAATGACGCCCGACGTGTGAATTCCACGTTCGTTCGACGTGCACACTCAAGGTGAAGCACACTGAGAGATTATTAGCCAGTGTGACATTTTCCAACGGGTGACCTCACGCAGGTTGTAATGAACGATCACTGGTTATCGGAGGCCGGTGAACTTGACAATGACTGACTCCTGCATGCAATGATCCGTCTCGTCGATTCCGTTCGCCTGAATGTCTGGATGAACGAACATTGCCACCTCGTGGTCCTTAAAAGAAGAACATACGAGTTTACAAATCTTGCGAGTGCGCCGACAAGGACCGGAATTCAAAGTATTTCGTCACGTGACCTGGACGTAGCCAATAGCGAGACACGTATTCGAGGCTCCTCCTTCATGGCGAGAAAACAGTATATTCACGAAATAACGAAACTTTAAAAAGGTTAACCTTGCAATAGTTACGTGAACTTTTCGAAACTTTAAAGCAAATGTCAGAATACATATATTTAAATGTTAATTAAAGTCGTTCTCAACAGGTACCCTTAATGTGAGGATGCCTCGAGATGGTCAGTATTTAAGACAATCCGGACACCATATTTAGAATAATAAGCAACAGGTTCCGTGAGTGGAAGTTGCTGTGATCCACTTCATTACCATGTCTTTGGAATGGGGTGTCCCCTGTTGTCCACGTGGATCAACAATCCCACAGACCCTGTGCCTGCTGGGGACAAGGGGTTTGGTACCGGGAAGAGGGAGAAAAGAGGGGGTTTGGCACCCAGGAAGAGGGATAAAAAGGGGGATTTGTACCCGGGAAAAGGGGTTTTATACCGGGGAAAAGGGGGGGAAAGGGGGTTTGCTACCCGGGAAAAAGAGGGTTTGGTACCCAGGGAAAAGGGGGTTTGTTACCCGAGAAAAAGGGGATTACGTACCCAGTAAAAGGGGGGAAATGGGGGTTTGGTACCTGGGAAAATTGAGTTTGGTACCCAGGGAAAGGGGGAAAAGGGGGGTTTTGCAACCGAAAAAGGGGTTTTTACCCGGGGGAAGGGGAAAAAAGGGGGTTTTGTACCGGGAAAAGGGCAAAAAGGGGATTTTGTACCCGGGAAAAGTGGGTTTTGTACCCGGGAAAAGGGCGTGTTTGTACCCGGGAAAGGGGGAAAAGGGGGTTTTGTACCCGGGAAAAGGGGGAAAAGGGGTTTTATACATCGGTAAAGGGGGAAAAAGGGGTTTTGTACTCAGGAAAAGGGGGTGAGTACCGGGAAAAGGGGGAAAGGGGGTTTGCTACCCGGGAAAAAGAGGGTTTGGTACCCGGGGAAAAGGGGGTTTGCTACCCGAGAAAAAGGGGATTACATACCCGGGAAAAGGGGGAAATGGGGGTTTGGTACCCGTCAAAATTGGGTTTGTTACCCAGGGAAAGGGGAAAAGGGGGTTTTGTACCCGGGAAAAGGGAAAAAGGGGGTTTTACCCGGGGGAAGGGGAAAAAGGGGTTTTGTAACCGGGAAAAGGGCAAAAAAGGGGGTTTTATCCCGGGAAAAGTGGGTTTTGTACCCGGGAAAAGGGTTTTGTACCCGGGAAAAGGGGGGGAAAGGGGGGTTTTGTACCCGGGAAAGGGGGAAAAAGGGGTTTTGTACCCGGGAAAATGGGGGAAAAGGGTGTTTTATACCCAGGGAAAGGGGGAAAAAGGGGATTTTGTACCTGGGAAAAAGGGGAAAAGGGGTTTTGCACCCGGGAAAAGGGGTTTTGTACCCGGGAAAAGGGGAAAGGGGGTTGTGTACCCGGGAAAGGAGGAAAAAGGGGGTTTTGTACCCGGGAAAATGGGGGAAAAGGGTGTTTTGTACCCAGGAAAGGGGGAAAAAGGGATTTTGTACTTGGGAAAAGGGGGAAAAGGGGGTTTTGTACCCGGAAAAAGATTGAAAAGGGCGATTTGTACCTGGGAAAAGTGGGAAAAAGGGGTGTTGTATCCCGGAAAAGGGGGAAAAGGGCGGCTTCAGACCGGGGAAAAGGGGGAAAATGGGGTTTTGTACCCGGGAAAAGGGCGAAAAAGGGGGTTTTGTACCCAGAAAAAGGGTTTTTTTTTACCCAGGAATAGGGGAAAAAGGGGTTTTGTACCCGGGAAAATGGGGAAAAGGTGGTTTTGTACATGGCAAAACGGGGAAAAGGATTTTGTAGCTGGGAAAAGGAGAAAAAGGGGTTTTGTACCCGGGAAAAGGGTGAAAAGGGGATTTGTACCTGGGAAAAGGGGGAAAAGGGGTTTTGTACCTTGGAAAAGGGTGAAAAGGTGGATTTGTACCCAGGAAAAGGGGGTGTTTTAACCGGGAAAAGGGGGAAAAGGGGGTTTGGAACCAGGAAAAGGGTGAAAGGGGGCTTGGTACCCGGGAAAAGGGGGAAAAGGGTTTTGTACCCGGGAAAAGGGGGTTGTGTACACGGGAAAGAGGGGTTTTGTACCCGGGAAAAGGGGGAAAGGGGGTTTTGTACCCAGGGAAAGGGGGAAAAGGGGATTTTGTACCCAGGAAAAGGGGGAAAAGGGGGTGTTTTACCCGGGAAAACGGGGGAAAAGGTGGCTTGGTACCCAGGAAAAGGGGGAAAAAGGGGTTCTCCCGCATGGAAAAATTAGATATTTTTTCTGGGGGAAAAAGTGGTTCCACCCCTGAAATTTTTTTTTTCCATGTAATGTCCTGCATGACATTAATGTAAAAACACATCTTGCAAACGCTTTCTTGGCTTCAGACCCAATTACTGTCCATCGACAGTGCTTGTTCTCACGTATTCCAACCACGCAGGCTTCATACAAGTGTAAATACTGTATTCTGGTGACTGCTTCATGGACGCCCCAGCTTTATACTTTCCTGTAATTTATGTGGTTGGGTTGGCCTGTTTTGTGGTTCAATTTGAACTGCTTGCAAATGATGCTTGGAACTCAGGTTCAAACCCCATGTATTATATACATGCATTTGTCCATTCTCTACTTATGCTGTAAATCACATTAAAGTACAGTGATGTTCACGAATGTCTTTGTCGTGCATGAGATAAATGAACAAGGTCCATGATGAGCCTTAAATCGATGTGAAAACAGAGAAATGGACACACTCACTCCCTTCATAGCGTTGGCCCTGACCTGACATGTGTGGCATTGTGCGGTGCTTGAGACCCTGAAATGGAAACCGATTTGCAGCAAATGCACACCCATGGCAGTTAACCCCAAGACAGCGACACAATAAGAGTTACAAGGAGTTGATTTTCCCATTCACGAATTTCAAACATTGCAGTCATTCGAAACGTCTCCTCATATATTTTCGGTACATTCTAGCGCTGTTTAACATGTTTTCACTACATCTAACCAACATACATTTTTGGAGATCATGGTCCATTTCGAGGTCCTCCATCCAACCGTCACATCCTCCAGGATGTGATTATCCCCCCTGTGAGTTTTTCCTGTTTCTTTGCATCACAAACCAGCAATAGACCATTACAACCCAGCTGCATGACCAAGTAGAAAGAAGCCAGTCCTTGTTGATTTGATCCAGTGACTCAGACTCAGAGTGAACTCATGCTCTCCAAGGATATCGTTCACCTGCATCAGGCTCAGCAGTTCAGGCTGCTGTGGTGCTGGTGCTCGAGAAGGTGATGCAGAAGCGACGCTGGAAAGCAAGCCGGGTCTCTGATAAATAGGGAGTCGATGAACACACGCGTTTTAAGCACGGAGATGTGAGGGCGAGACCGCGGGAGCTTCATGAAGCGAAGCCACACGAGGAAGAATCAATGCTTTTGATATCTGTGCCATGCGGTGACTCCGCATATTGGCTTGGTGGCATTTGTGGACAAAGATATTTTTCTGCACAAAATACACAACATATTCAAAAACTCACAAGCAGCATGACCTTCGATACATGCAAATGCAGTGCAATATTACATACTCAGTCTTTTTAGACCAATGTGTCGTTGGACTGATAAAACAGCCTCGAGGCATCCCAACCTCACCTCGGAGCTGTTGAGTCTGGGTTTGAATCCTGACCAACCTATAAATGTAATCCTGGTGTTTCACATGCAGGGTGAGGCATAAATGTTTCCACTGCCTTTTTATGGGATGGTTAAGCCGGATGTACCGTCTGCTAGCATTAGCGCATCAGCTGGTGAACGTTGAAGATCCCATTGTGTCCAGCGTAAATAACGGGCGAGTAATTGCTGCATTGAACAAATTCCAAATGACTGCCACCTTCATTCGAACGTCAGGCATGGCCAACCGGTTCGTGACAGACTTAATTTTGTTTTTTCCTCGAGGGAATTAATTTCTCCCCGGACATTCGTCACTCGGACGCAGAGTTTTGGCGAAGCAGCTCGAGACAAGTCACGACACCAGCTTTAACGTCCACCCATGGGATCTTGAACGTCCGTTTGTCAGGGAACGGAAGTACCCTGGAATGTGGGTCTCATATCCCATGGATGACGTGAAACACTCATGATGAACGACAAAGCTGACAATATAATAATATAAATCGTTTAATGATTCGATCCGAGACGAGTCAGGAGGTGCGATCTCATCTTGTGAGCCGCGCAAAGCCATTTACTAACTCTGTTGTGACGGCTGTTGAATTTATACCAGGTGGGGTTGACTCAGCCTGCCATCCTTCTGAGGTCGGCATAATGAGTACCAACCAGCTTGCTGGTATCCTGCGTCGGAGTGGCAAGCCGTCCAGGATTGTGCCCAAATAGCCCAGGAGACTGCTTTGGCAGCACCAACGATCTGCACAGACAAAGATCCCAATGGATTGGATTGGACATCACCTCCTGAAAAAAGTGTCATTCCTTCATGGAGCACAACCCATCCATCCATTCACACGATACCCAAATGGCTCAATCATCCCCAGCAAGCTGGTACTCACTTTGCCAACGTCAGAAAGATGACAGGCTGAGTAAACCCCACCTGGTATTAATTCAACAGCCGAGCAAGATTTGAACTCAGGACCATAGGATCCCAACCATGAAGCCAACACCAGGCATATGGAGCACAAACGAAGCAGCTCAATCAACATCATCACGGCTTCTCATTTCGTTTGAGCAGAAGACCGGGAACACAAAGAGATCCTTCAGTGTGTCACACAAGACGCAGCCAGTTGCCGCACCTTCTGGAGCTCAATGATCATCTGCTGAACCTTGTCCTTGATTTCTCTGAGAACATCCTCTTTGTCTTGTTGGTTTGTTCCAAACAGGTTCTCAAGTTCTGAAACGATAATATCATGAGAGGTTCTCAACATGAGTTCGGCAAGACAGTTTAGTCGTCGACATTGAGCCGTGTCATCAGCCTTCGATCCACACCACCGGCGCATACTACTGGCACATATTACTGGAGCACGATCCAAGCCGAAGATTTCAAAGACGAGTACGACCGATTACCTGTGAGATTCTCCTCAATGAAGTCCATCCTTCTGGACACCATTTCTTGCAGTCTTTCTATCCCCTCAACAAGGTTCTGCTGACAGATGAGTTGTTCAATCTGAAGACGTTTACGCTTCTCTTCTGAGATCCTGCAATTCTGCCAAGAACTTCCTTTGACACTCAAAAACTTCGATTTCTTCTGACTCTTTTGGACCGACCCGTCCGGTCTGTTTGGTCGTCTCTCGGGACCTGACCGGTTGGTGCTGCATGATAGAATGGACCGTTCCACCCGAGTTCCTGATAATGAAACACCTCGCACGGAACACAGAGTGTCCCTTCCACAAGATTCCTGCGAACACACCGTGCAACGTTAATTGAAAACACACCAATCGAGTACGAGCGATCAAAACACACCAATAAGAGGCTCACTTGGAGGGATTGGAGAATAATCCGAAGTCAGTGCTGCCGACTCGTTTTTGGTTTTGTTGCGTAGATTCACGTAACAATCGGATATATTTTATGGAATAGATATGTACGCCCACATGTACTTTTATAGGACGTACTTTATAGACGTACTCACATTCTAATTTTATGTACTTTGTAGATGTACCTGGTTGAAAAAAGAGAATGTGTAATACTGGCTACCAGGTGGTGTTTGTGGCCAAGGTCGGCACTTTGGCCTATGTTGACCTCAGAATTAATGGGTGGTTGAATTCAATGATGTGATTTCCAAATGCTCTTCAAATTTCAAGTCATTGTTCTCCTCCTCTTCCCCTTATAAGGAGTGAGGTCCGATGTCCACGATACTCCTCCACCTGCTTCTGTCCTCAGCCAACCACCTCTACCTGACTGATACCCTTCCTCAAACAATCCTCCCATCTCAACCACAGTCTACTTCTTTTCCTCTCCTACCTTACTCTCTCATCCAATGCGCTCTCTTTCCCCATCCACCCCGAGGGGTCCAGCCTATCTCAGCCGGCATTTCACCAACCTCCCCGTCAAGCTCACCTGCACACCAATCTCCTCCATCAGTTCATACCCACATCACTTCTGCCCGATCCACATCACCTCAGTCTTCTCCAAACTCATCTTCAGCCCATGTTTCCCAACTGCCTTCTACCACTACCCCAGTACTTCCAGCATCTCCCGCCCACTCTCAACTACAACGGTCTGATCATCCGCACACAACATCTTCCTCATGCTACTCCTCAAGCTCACCATCCTGCTTACCAGCTCCATCATCTCGATAAACACGAGTGCGCTGAGAGAGCTTCCCTGACTCAAGCCGATGTTCACGCTGAACTCCTCAGACATCCCAGGACCAACCGAGACTCGATGCTTCATTCCCTTCCACCAACGTCAATTCTGCTTCCGGCACTCCCATGCATCTCAGTTTCGCCATCACCATCTCTCTCGGGACAACGTCGTACGCCTTCTCCAGGTTTACAAATCCCAACGCCATCTCACCTTACACCTCCATCCTCTTCTCCACCAGCTGTCTCAGCATCAACATCCCATCCGTCATCCCACTACCCTTTATAAACCCCTGCTGCTCTTCTCCGATCTCCATCTCCACACTCTTCCTCATCCTCCCGTCCAGAATCCTCTCCAGCACCTTCGTTACACGACTGAGGAGCGGAATGCCGCTGTGACTTCGAGTCACTAAATCGGATGAAAATTGAGGATTTTAGAATTTGCACCTGAGATGTTGACTTTTTGGCCTCTGTTGACCTTTTGGCCGGTGTTGACATCAAAAATAATCGTTGTTTGAAGTCAGTGAGCTGATGTGCAAATCCTCTTCGAATTTCAACTCGATCGGATGAAAATTGATTTTAAACAATTCGACAAAGTTGTTCACCTGTGGCCTATGTTGTCCTTTTGAACTCAAAATGAATAGGCTTCTTGCTTATGACCAACTCTACCGTTTTGTGAAGTTTCGTGAAGATCGGTTGGAAAATGTGACCAGTAGGCGATTGTTTAAAAAAAAAAACAGACAAACAGACAGAACAGCACACACTGTGTCTTTCTCCCATACTGCTTCTTCTTCTTCCTCCATTACGTTCTGTTTCATTTCCGTGGAGGTCACAAACAGTTCAGGTCGTCCCGATCCCTACTCATGATCTTTTAACCCCTCGTTAACCCTCCCACAATGACCTTCCTTTCCAGGTTATTGTGTTTTCTCCCCTCTCCCTCAACCCACCTTCCATGATCTATTACTTCCATTGTCCTTTGAACACCTTACTTGGACCTGAGCTTGTTCACCTGCCCTGTCTTCCGTCCTTCTCCTCCCCTTACTCCCTCATTCTCTCGGTGCGTTTCCCCACCTTCCACTCTGTTCTGTGTTCTCGCTCCCCCATGACCCTCGACCTTGCATACAAAGCGATCCATGTTGAACTTGCTTCACGGAACCCCAATAACGTGGTCACGGACCCCCTATAACGTGGTCACGGAACCCCTATAACGTGGTCACGGACCCCCTATGACGTGGTCACGGACCCCCTATAACGTGGTTATGGAACCCCTATAACGTGGTCACGGAACCCCTATAACGTGGTCACGGAACCCCTATAACGTGGTCACGGACCCCCTATAACGTGGTCACGGACCCCCCATAACGTGGTCACGGCACATTGTTTTTGAAGTTGACTTGCAGTTTAAAAATAACAATGGACTGGATGACTTTTATGGAGAAGAGACATCCTCACCTTGTGCTTCGAGATCATAGAGGGGACGGAACACTGGGGAAACAGAGATGGGGCGGAACACTGGGGAAACAGAGATGGGGCGGGACACTGGGGAAACAGAGAGGGGCCGGAACACTGGGGAAACAGAGAGGGGGTGGAACACTGGGGAAACAGAGAGGGGGTGGAACACTGGAGAAACAGAGAGGGGGCGGAACACTGGGGAAACAGAGAGGGGGTGGAACACTGGGGAAACAGAGATGGGGCGGGACACTGGGGAAACAGAGAGGGGGCGGAACACTGGGGAAACAGAGAGGGGGCGGAACACTGGGGAAACAGAAAGGGGCCGGAACACTGGGGAAACAGAGAGGGGCGGGAGACTGGGGAAACAGAGAGGGACCGGAACACTGGGGAAACAGAGAGGGGCCAGAACACTGGGGAAACAGAGAGGGGGCGGAACACTGGGGAAACAGAGATGGGGCGGGACACTGGGGAAACAGAGAGGGGCCGGAACACTGGGGAAACAGAGAGGGGGCGGGACACTGGGGAAACAGAGATGGGGTGGAACATTGGGGAAACAGAAAGGGGGCGGGACACTGGGGAAACAGAGAGGAGGCGGGACACTGGGGAAACAGAGAGGGGGCGGGACACTGGGGAAACAGAGAGGAGGCGGGACACTGGGGAAACAGAGAGGAGGCGGGACACTGGGGAAACAGAGATGGGGTGGAACATTGGGGAAACAGAGATGGGGTGGAACATTGGGGAAACAGAAAGGGGGCGGAACACTGGGGAAACAGAGAGGGGGCGGAACATTGGGGAAACAGATAGGGGTGGAACACTGGGGAAACAGATAGGGGCGGAACACTGGGGAAACAGAGAGGGGGCGGAACACTGGGGAAACAGATAGGGGTGGAACACTGAGGAAACAGATAGGGGCGGAACACTGGGGAAACAGATAGGGGCGGAACACTGGGGAAACAGAGAGGGGGCGGAACATTGGGGAAACAGATGGGGGTGGAACATTGGGGAAACAGATCGGGGTGGAACACTGAGGAAACAGATAGGGGCGGAACACTGGGGAAACAGAGAGGGGGCGGAACACTGGGGAAACAGATAGGGGTGGAACACTGAGGAAACAGATAGGGGCGGAACACTGGGGAAACAGAGAGGGGGCGGAACATTGGGGAAACAGATGGGGGTGGAACATTGGGGAAACAGATAGGGGTGGAACACTGAGGAAACAGATAGGGGCGGAACACTGGGGAAACAGAGAGGGGGCGGAACATTGGGGAAACAGAGGGGGGGTGGGACACTGGGGAAACAGAGAGGGGGCGGAACACTGGGGAAACGCAGAGGGGGGCGGAACACTGGGGAAACAGAGAGGGGGCGGGAGAAGGGGTGGGACACTGGGGAAACAGAGATGGGGCGGAATACTGGGGACACAGAGAGAAGGCGGAACCTTGGGGAAACAGAGAGGGGGCGGAACAGTGGGGAAACAGATAGGGGCGGAACACTGATGAAACAGATAGGCGCGGAACACTGGGGAAACAGAGAGGGGGCGGAACATTGGGGAAACAGAGATGGGGTGGGACACTGGGGAAACAGATAGGGGGCGGAACACTGGGGAAACAGAGAGAAGGCGGAACACTGGGGAAACAGATAGGGGCGGGACACTAGAGAAACCGAGAGGGGGCGGAACATTGGGGAAACAGAGAGGGGGCGGAACATTGGGGAAACAGAGAGGGTGCGGAACAATGGGGAAACAGAGAGGGGCGGAACACTGGAGAAACAGAGAGAGGGCGGAAGACTGGGGAAACAGAGAGGGAGCGGGATGCCATCCATAAAATCCTCCTTAAACAAATAAAAATTGTACTTTCTCTTGGTTTCCAAAACGAACCTTATTGTGGGGAATGTGTTGGGCTGCTCCTTGGTATATTGCTATTGTATGAACATCATCATGGAACCAAGAATAGTTGCCACCCATGCAAAACGGCTGCACCGAGAGTTCTTCACGTTCTTCTTCTGCACGTTCTTCAGGAGGTGAACCCGTTTGTTTGTGGTAGCAATGTTCCTTTTGCATCAGCTTGATCTGGCACTGTGTTCCGCACGGTATGTCCGATTCACCGAAACCTCCAACAGCTGAACCATTGGGCACCTCGAGCGGTTTAGGATTCCAGGTGGAAGGACATAATTTCCAACGGGATGACCACAGCTTTAAATCAGGATGGTTTTGAGTACTTTGAAGGGCAATGGGACAAAAGAAATAAATAAATTACATTAAAATAATGTACAACAACACAATTTAAAAATGATTAAACCACATGACGAACAGGTTTTATGAACATGGAAAAGGTAGTTTTGCAAGAAGAGTCAACATGAAATAATAATTTAAAAAATTAATAACGAACAAACAAATTTCGAGTATATTTTAGATCCGATTACCATCGACTGAACATTACAACTCTCACAACCGGTCTATTTCCTCCAAGCCCACTATGCTCTTCGAAGTGTTTGTGGTATCAAAAGGTGAGCTCATGTATACATCACGGCTGAAATAGTGACGTCACAAAGGTGCAGAAACCCACCCACCGGGCAACATGCAGGGGGAGTTGCAATTTGCACAGGGCATCCTGCACGTGTAACAACTCAATGAGCAGGTGTTGCACGGCGGCACGACCTGCGACTCGTCGACTGCGGTGACCCTGACCGAGGCAGCTCATCCCGGTGAGACTGCCTTTCCAAAGCCAGTCGGAATCCACGGCACACCTGGAGCTCCGACGCTCTCCTGAAATCGACAAAAAGCAGGACGTGTCAAAATCGTCTAGGACGCGTGTTCATGACGTCACAAAAGGGCAAATGAAACGTCACAATTCAGATCTCAACGGCAAAACCCAGGGCTCACCCTGCGGGCGCCGACAGTTGTGGCAGAAGAACTTGTCAGGAATGTTCTCATGAGATAATTTCATGCACTCGCAGTGTTGCCACGTGAAGCATGAATTGCACTGCTTTGTGGGAAGGGAACGGGGAAAGGACGACAGAGTGGAAGTCATTTCACATTCCGATTTTTAACATCGACAGGTACAGACATAGGCATCTGTTTCCTCCATACATACAGACATAGGCATCTGTTTCCTCCATACATACAGACATAGGCACCTGTTTTTCCAACCAATTTCCTCCATAAAGTATGCACAATTACAATGCGTGTACGTCTATAAAGTACGTACAACTGGAGAGTTCATCAAACACCTTACCCCATACAGTCTTGAGACAAAGGGCATGGGAAGGGTCTTTGACACTCTTGGGTTGCGTTTCCGAGTTCGATCTGTATCATCTTTGTTCGTAGTCACCGTAAGGAGCCGAACAGTAAAATGTAACAGTCTGGAGTTGAACCTCTGCCAACTCCGCACTCGGAGCGTACCGCACATTTGATTGGTCGAGATGGGGAAAGTTTTGTCCAAGTACTCCGAAAGTGGAGGTTTTTGGAAATGCGGACGAGGCCATTCGTGTTCTACAGTTTTCAAATATATAGTTCAATCGAAGAATAATAGAGGTTTTAAAGGCTTTAGGAAAAAAAAAACAAATCCACCATTGAATCGGAAGTTTCACGCCGTTGATGCACCGTCTTTTACACCAACTTGTCTAACACGTCACGCTCGTTCTTCGTGCCTGTTTGTGTCCTTTATGACGAACCTAAGAACAGTACGTTTCCTGGTTGGAATGATCTTCAATGTTATTTGACTGCCAGACAGGCAGACAGACTGAATCAATCACATGACTCCTCTGTGTGCTCACGCGATTGGGACGGATTCCGTAGAATTTCCCAAACTCAGAGTGAACCAAGAAAAAGAGCAATCAGATATTGCAGACCCTCACCAGGACTTGTTTTGTGTGATGTTTGTGTACTGGTGTGTTTCCTAATTAATAAGAGACATAACCAGAACTGCCACTTTATAACTGCTGGCAGTGATGACCGGGTACCAAGACGTCCTGCTTTGATTGGACACCTGACCCTGACCAACGTTTAGGGCCAACGTGTGGCCCTAAATGGAGTTCTCTCATCCCATCTTCCAGTCCAGGCTGGAGTTCCTCAATCCAGTGTTCTGGGCCCAATCCAGTTTTTCTGGTTTTCATCAATGATCTCTCCGACTCTCTGGAAAATCCTCCTTATCTCTTTGCTGATTACTCCACCCTCTGCCGCACCATCTGTCATCCCTCAGATCGGCAAGCAGCAGCTTCTTCGCTCTCTACAGATCTGAATAAAATCACAAACTGGTCCAACATGTGGAACATGTCTTTGAATCCTGACAAATCTCACAATCTCACTATGTCTCTCCAAAAGGACTGTTTGGAAAACCGAACCACCCCCTATCGAATTTCTCAACAATCTTCTGGAAGAAGTAATTTCATTCAAGCTTCTGGGTCTCACGATCTGCCATGATCTTTCTTGGGAAAGCCACATTTCAAACCTGCCCTCCAAAGCCAGTCGCCGACTGGGAATCCTCCATCGCACAAAGTTCTTCCTTGGCTCACCTGAGCTGACCACTTACAAAGCTTTCATCCGCAGCGTGATGGAGTACTGCTCGCCCCTCTGGGCTGGTGCTCCCCCCTCTCACCTTTCTTGGCTTCACGCTGTGGAAACCAAGGCATTTAGGATCATTGGCATCTCCCATGGTGAGGATCAGTCTTTGGGCCTCTCACTCTGTAACTGCAGGCAGGTCTTTCTGTCTTCTTCTTTCTCCTCTCCAGTGTCTCACCCCCCCCCCCCCACTGCTGTGTCTGCGATAGGTCACCTCCATATTCCCGCAGGGTGCTCAAGGTCCGCCAGCAACCCCTTCTGGAAAAACTACTAAAATTACTAATCACTGCTCTCCTTCACTCTTTCATTCCTCTTTTTTCCCGTCTTTGGAATAAACTCGCACACTCTCTTCAATCCCATTCTTCCGTCCAGATCTTCAAAACAGCTGTTCACCACCACATCTTATCTCACCGTGAAGGAGGAATTCTGTGCCACGCTCGAGTCTGTGGTTGATCAGTGCCCCAGGCGAGATACTCTTCTGGTCTTGGGGGATTTCAATGCATCGACTGGAACTGATCGGAATGGTTATGAGACGTGTGTTGGTCCTCATGATGGGTCTGGAACTGTGAACCTGAATAACACGAAGTTCCTTCATTTTCCAATAAGTCATGGATTTCGGGTGGCCGGTTTATGGTTTCAGCACCCACAAGCTCATCGCTCGACTTGGTATTCCAACGCTGGTGGTGTGGCAAAGGAGATTGACAATGTCCTCGTTGATGGTCGCTGGAGGATGATCCAAAACTGCAGAGTCCACCGGAGTGCTCAGTTCCTCAATACTGACCACAGGCTTGTTGTAGCAACTCTGAAGTTGCACCTTCAATCCGGGAGAATGGTACCATCCCAGCCGGGAATGGTACCATCCGGGAGAATGGTACTGGATGTTGGCAAGCTCAAGGATGAGAGGGTCGCCGAAGAGTTTGCAAACAGGCTGAGTGGAGATTTGGAGGGTCTGGGTGCTTTGTTGGATCCGAAGTGGAGATGTGGAGTGCCTTCAAGACCACCGTTCTTGATGTTTCCGGGAGATGTCTTGAAACTCACCGGAGGGAGAAGAAGAATTTTGTCTCTCAAGGGGCAGTGGATACTATTGATCAGAGTCGCAGGGGGACAGATAAACAAACGGAAGTGATCAACATACTTGTCAATTACTTACCCTGTCAGTGAATCAATTACTTACCCTGCGTTGCAGTACACACATGGGGTAATTGGAATGTGAGTACGTCTACAAAGTATGTACTATTAGGAATGTACGTCTATGAAGTACGTACAATTAGAATGTGAGCATGTCTCTAAAGGATGTACTATGAAGTATGTGAGTACGTCGATAAAGTACGTGCTATTAGGAATGTATTTTTATTTCCTATAAAGTACGTACTACTAGAACGTGCATCCGTCTATAAAATGCATGTTTTATAACGGGAGGTCGTCCGTCTCAGTGATCTGGTCCGAGTCCCGGCGGGCCTGATGTGGCCGCGACGCTCGACTGATTCAGCGGCCCCGAGCCGGATCATGTGTGTCAATCGCCACGATCCCATCATGCTCGTGGGACCACCGAGCCAGTGGAGACACCGCACAAACACCGCACAAGACAAGTCCTGGTGAGGGTGTGCGACCTCTGATTGGTCTTTGTCGTACATTGCTGTTTGATGTTCCAGAAACGTCCTTTAAATATCTGTATGATTCGACAAGAGTTTGTAAAATGTTTTCTGTTTGCACAACGAGGGGAAAATAACGACAGGAATTCGATAAATAGCGAAAGGAAGATAAACTAGAGATGGGTATGGATGGGGGAGGGTTGTGTTGTCATGGTAACACAGCGTGAGTACCGCGAAAGCACGTTCTATGTTTTGCGTTGTGATGAAAACCTGAATCATGAATCCAAACTCCTCATTGATTCCACACGGACAGAGGACAACCTCACTGTCCTCAGCACCACTCACTGCTCCATCATCCTCCAGGTTTTCAGAATGAAGGACCTTCATCATTTCGATGTCCTCGGTATCGGTTGAGTCACCATGCCGATTGTCTAATGTACGGAGATACGACAGGCCGTGGAACAATGATGCTTTCGACCTCTTCGTGCATAGAAGAAAATAACATTTTGACAATGAAATAACAGCTTAATCCAACCATGGTGTGCTCGATCTCGAAACCCCTCAAGAGCTTATACTTTTCAAGGAAGAACAACAACAAACAGCACAATGAGTAACCTCGTATGTACCGGATGTAAGTCGTGCTCAACAATACAGGCTCCCAAGGGGCTGTGGAGGACATCTTGTGAACATTCCGTCCACATTTGAAGGATTTCTCAATGATCCAGCTTGAGCTTTATCCATAGTTTTCCCCCTTTATAATCATCTCTTCTTCTGTTCACTTCCTTCACCACCTGCTCATGTTTCTCAATAAACAAATTCATTACCCCCTGCGTGTGTGCCGCAAAGTGGGGGACAGCAATTGGGACACTCTGTCTGTTTGTCCATCAGTCCTTCACTCTGTCTGTGTATCTGTCAGTCTTTCACTCTGTCTGTATGTCTGTCAGTCTTTCACTGTCTGTGTATCTGTCAGTCTTCCACTCTGTCTGTATGTCCATCAGTCCTTCAATCTGTCTGTGTATCTGTCAGTCTTTCACTCTGTCTGTGTGTCTGTCAGTCTTTCACTCTGTCTGTATGTCTGTCAGTCTTTCACTCTGTGTGTCTGTCCATCTTTCACTCTGTCTGTGTGTCTGTCAGTCTTTCACTCTGTCTGTATGTCTGTCAGTCCTTCACTCTGTCTGTATGTTGGTCAGTCTTTCACTCTGTCTGCATGTCTGTCAGTCTTTCACAATTTCGGTGTATCTGTCAGTCTTTCACTCTGTAATGCAACCCAAATTTGGTAGCATTCTGACTGGTGGGTCTGGAGAAGAATATTTTTTGAAGGAATTTACGCGACCGCCATTTTGACAAAATTCCGGTGATGTGATCAGCATGACGTCAGCAATTTAACTGTCCTAATGTTGTAACCCAAATTTGGTGGCATTCTGACCTTTGGGACTGGTGAAGAAGATTTTTGAAGGAATTTTTTCCCGAAAATTGACTCATTCGGCCATTTTGACACACTTCCGGTCACATGATTGGCATGACCTCCACAATTTAACATCCCCACCCCGTCTTAACGTTCTAACCCAAATTTGGTAGTATTCTGACTGGTGGGTCGGGAGAAGAATATTTTTTGAAGGAATTTACCAAGTCCGCCATTTTCACCGACTTTAAGTCACGTGACCAGAACGAGCATTGCAATCCCCAGTTCGCAGTCAGGAGAGGAACGTTGTCGCCAGATTTCAGCCGGATTGACCCCGCTGTTTGGCCGGAGAAGTCGAGATCGGAGACGGACGGACGGACGGTGCGTGATTACAAAACCTTATCTGGAATTCCAATTCCAGGTCAGGTAAAAATTATCTCACTGATCTCTACGCGTGCCTGATTGGGACGAATTGGGAGACAAAGTACTGTTGAACTACACATTCGTTTTGCCGTTCCGATTCGTGTTCAAAATACAACATTCAAATGAAGTAAAGTTGTTCCTCAATCACAAACTGATGCTTGGAGACAGACAGACAAACTGAACCAATTGCTTCACCCCGCTGATCGCTTCACACGTGCGAGCTCATGATTTCCAAAATGTTCGGTCGAGCAGTTTAAATGATAATTTATTCAACATGAGATCCGCAGTTGACAAGGTTTCAACACCGGTACAAGCCAACACAAACTAGAAAAACGAGAAGGGTACTCGGTGGAGCGCAAACCTCCGCCACACAATGCCTGATCCACGAGAACATATTGGGCCCAACATATTTTTTAAATATCATGATATTCAAAATGCAAGTGTTACCCTGAATGATGCAAGTGTTACCCTAAATGATGCAAGCGTTACCCTGAATGATGCAAGCGTCACCCTGAATGATGCAAGCGTTACCCTGAATGATGCAAGTGTTACCCTGAATGATGCAAGCGTTACCCTGAATGATGCAAGTGTTACCCTGAATGATGCAAGCGTTACCCTGAATGATGCAAGCATTACCCTGAATGATGCAAGCGTTACCCTGAATGATGCAAGTGTTACCCTGAATGATGCAAGCGTTACCCTGAATGATGCAAGCGTTACCCTGAATGATGGAAGCGTTACCCTGAATGATGCAAGCGTTACCCTGAATGATGGAAGCGTTACCCTAAATGATGCAAGCGTTACCCTGAATGATGCAAGTGTTACCCTAAATGATGCAAGCGTTACCCTGAATGATGCAAGCATTACCCTGAATGATGCAAGCGTTACCCTGAATGATGCAAGCGTTACCCTGAATGATGCAAGCGTTACCCTGAATGATGGAAGCGTTACCCTGAATGATGCAACTGTTACCCTGAATGATGCAAGTGTTACCCTGAATGATGCAAGCATTACCCTGAATGATGCAAGTGTTAGCCTGAATGATCCAGTGTTACCCTGAATGATCCAGTGTTACCCTGAATGATCCAGTGTTACCCTGAATGATGCAAGCGTTACCCTGAATGATGCAAGCATTACCCTGAATGATGCAAGTGTTAGCCTGAATGATCCAGTGTTACCCTGAATGATCCAGTGTTAGCCTGAATGATCCAGTGTTACCCTGAATGATCCAGTGTTACCCTGAATGATGCAAGTGTTACCCTGAATGATGTAAGTGTTTCCCTGAATGATCCAGTGTTAGCCTGAATGATCCAGTGTTACCCTGAATGATGCAAGTGTTACCCTGAATGATCCAGGGTCAGCCTGAATGATCCAGTGTTACCCTGAATGATGCAAGTGTTACCCTGAATGATCCAGTGTTAGCCTGAATGATCCAGTGTTACCCTGAATGATCCAGTGTTACCCTGAATGATCCAGTGTTACCCTGAATGATCCAGTGTTACCCTGAATGATGCAAGTGTTACCCTGAATGATGCAAGTGTTACCCTGAATGATGTAAGTGTTACCCTGAATGATCCAGTGTTAGCCTGAATGATCCAGTGTTACCCTGAATGATCCAGTGTTAGCCTGAATGATCCAGTGTTACCCTGAATGATGCAAGTGTTACCATGAATGATCCAGTGTTAGCCTGAATGATGCAAGTGTTACCCTGAATGATCCAGTGTCAGCCTGAATGATCCAGTGTTACCCTGAATGATGCAAGTGTGAGCCTGAATGATCCAGTGTTACCCTGAATGATCCAGTGTTAGCCTGAATGATCCAGTGTTACCCTGAATGATGCAAGTGTTACCCTGAATGATCCAGTGTCAGCCTGAATGATCCAGTGTTACCCTGAATGATGCAAGTGTGAGCCTGAATGATCCAGTGTTACCTTGAATGATCCAGTGTTAGCCTGAATGATCCAGTGTTACCCTGAATGATCCAGTGTTAGCCTGAATGATCCAGTGTTACCCTGAATGATCCAGTGTTATCCTGAACGATTCAGTGTTAGCCTGAATGATCCAGTGTTACCCTGAATGATCCTTGGCTCTGGAGTCACTTCCTCGCCATTCTTCATGGCGTCCGAACCTAAAAGAGAACATCAAAGTCGGTTGTTAAGTGAAATAGATTCAAACATTTTCATTTTAATTAATCAAACAATCAATGCAAGTAACTTCAAGTTAACATCGACTAACCACAGAGTAAACCGCTCCACCAAGCCTCGCCAGCTGTGCAAACATTGCTCCGATCTATCTACCGGCCCACCCGATCGTTTTTGAACGCTCCACACCCCTGGCCACGTACCGCCATGTTGGATTTCAAAGCGAGATGTTTGATGTGGACCGGAGACACCTTCCTTAATCTGTTCTTGATCCTCCTGCCGGTTGTTACCACATCCAGCATGGATCTTGATCTCTGGTTCGCTGCAGGATTCACTCTTCACCAAATCTCTTAAACCCTACATCACGTGATGCATATGTGGTGGGTACATCACGTGATGCATATGTAGTGGGTACATCACGTGATGCATATGTAGTGGGTACATCACGTGATGCATATGTAGTGGGTACATCTTGGCTTTCAAGTCACTAAAAAGAATCACCGTATTGTTCTTCACATAAAACAGGGCAGCCATTTAAATGGTGGAGTCTGAGAACAGCTCACACTACTGTGACATGGAGAGGTCCAATCCCATCTAGTGTCCACTTGTTGCCTCCTAAGAGTGCACTGACACCTCTTATTTATATTTGCGAAGGAAATTTTCCATCTCGTCTCCATTGTCAAACGGGAAATACATGATGCAACTGAAGCACTTCCAAAATGGCACACACACGTTAACACACAGGTAAACAATGCACTTGGTAATATAACAAGTTGCCAACAGGTGGTTTAGTGAGCTTTATTTTTTTTTTAAACACCCAAAAACCTCCCAAAAAACCCCCATATCGAAAGAATTAAATAATTCTGGCTGCCAGACCATGTATCCGATCAAGTTGAAATTTAAAACATTTTCAAGTATTCCACTCAGAAATCCTAAAATGTCCCGGACAATCTTATTGGCACCTTTTAGAAGTTGTTAGAAATCATGAGATTTCAAGCAGGTGATTCTCTTTTACTTTGGAAGTGAACTCACCTGTGGTGAGCTGCAGGTACCTGCAATATAAAAATCTTTCATTCAACCAGTTTGAGAAGATAAAAGGAGTCATTCTGCTGTTTTGAGTCACTGTGTGTTCCACAATGAGCACGGAGAAAAGAAAGAAAACCAGAGAATTGTCGGAGGAGGTCAGACACGAGATCGTTTCCAAGCATGGACAATCTCAAGGTTACAAGTCTATCTCCAGAGACCTTGATGTTCCTGCGTCCACCGTACACAATGCTATCAGGAAGTTGAAGGCCCGTGGCATTGCAGCCAACCTCCCTGGACTTGGCCTCAAGAGAAAACTTGATCGAAGATTGCAGAGAAAGCAGAGAGAGAGAGAGAGAGAGAGAGAGAGAGAGAGAGAGAGAGAGAGAGAGAGAGAGAGAGAGAGAGAGAGAGAGAGAGAGAGAGAGAGAGAGAGAGAGAGAGAGAGAGAGAGAGAGAGAGAGAGAGAGAGAGAGAGAGAGAGAGAGAGAGAGAGAGAGAGAGAGAAAAAAAAAAAAAGCCCGATTGGAGTTTACCCAAAACACACCTGAACAAGCCAAACTCCTTCTGGGAGAATGTCCTGTGGACAGATGAGACCAAATTAGAGCTTTTAGGTAAAGAACATCATCTCTATGTTTACAGAAAACAAAATGAATCCTTCAAAGAAAAGAACACCTTCCCTACAGTCAAACATGGAGGAGGTTCAGTGATGTTTTGGGGTTGCCGTGCTGCCTCTGGTACTGGGTACCTTGAGTGTGTGCGTGGCATCATGAAATCGGGAGATTACCAAGGAGGAATTTTGGAGAACAATGTTCAACCCAGTGTGAGAAAGCTGGGTATCCGTCGAAGGTCATGGGTCGTGCAGCAGGACAATGACCCCAAGCACACTTCACAAATCACCAGGAATGGTTCAAGATAAAACACCGGACTGTTCTGAAGTGAGCAGCAATGAGTCCAGATCTCAATCCCATTGAACACCTGTGGGGAGATCTGAAAACAGAGGTTGGGAATAAAGTACCCTTCAAATCTGGGAGAACTGGAGCGGTTTGTACAAGAAGAGTGGGACATCCTGCCAGGAGAGAGGAGGAGGAATCTCATCCATGGCTCCATGAAGTGCTTCACTGCAGGTATTCTGTCCAAAGGCCGTGACACCAAACATGAAGTTGAGGGTGTTAATAATTTTAACAAGGGAATTTCATTGTATTTCCTGATTTCAACCGATTCTTAGACAAAATTGCGAGTTATTTGAAAAAAGTGCAAGGGTGACAATATTCTTATTATATTAAACCTGCTCACACTCAACCCTGAGCCATTCCAGCAAATGATAACCGGCGGATCACCACAACCGAGCAAACCGACATTTGCAATGAAAAAAATTAATCAATGAACGGTGACGCAGCATACCTGGGCGAGGAGACGATCCGGTATCACTTTCATGCTGATCGACTTCATATCCACAGTGGGTCCATCGCAAAAGCGAAGAATATAAATGCCTAAGAACAATTGTTGTTGAAATCTCCAAAGTTCGCACGTCGAGTTGTTAAGGTGATAAATCACAAATTGTAACACAGCAAATGGTGTTGGGGTAGTACGAACCCCACAAGCGGATCGCTTACCTTCTCTGCACGGTGACATGACCGTCGCTCGATAGTAGCGACGGTCGGTCCATCGAGCCAACACCTCATCGCCCATTTTCCACTGCTTTCGCAGGCAAAAAAGATAAAAACAAAGACAGAATTCTGGTGTGAAGGAAGCAGGTGTGCCGAAGAATACGGTAAACAAGGTACGTGGAATGTGTGAACGCAGAAAATCATGAATACACAGAAAATAGAGGAAATAACTTTTCAAAGCAGAGCGGATCGGGTTTGTAAGGAAGCTTTCAGGTTGAAATCCTGTTAAGTGGTGTCAGAACGTGGAACAGAGTACTCTCAGAACCCAGAAAGTAAAAACAGAGTCCTCTCGGAACCTGTTACATAAAACAGAGTCCTCTTGGAACTTGGAACAGATCATAGGTCTTCTCATGACCCAGAAAGTAAAACAGAGCCCTCTCAGAATCCGGAATGTGGAAGAGTCTTCTCTGGATTCAGACCGCGCAGCAGGGACCTTTTGGGGGCCCAGGACGTGAAACAGAGTACTCTTGGAACTTGAAATGTGAAACAGAGACCTCTCAGAAGCTGGAATGTAAGACAGAGTCCTTTTGGAACCTGGAACGTAAAACAGAGTCATCTTGGAACCAGCAATGTGGAAGATTCTTCTCTGGACACAGAGGGTGGAGGAGGGAACCCTCGGGGCCTGGAACGTGAAACAGAGTACTCTTGGAACCAGCAACGTGGAAGAGTCTTCTCTGGACACAGAGGGTGGAGGAGGGAACTCTCAGGACCTGGAAAGTAAAACAGAGTACTCTTGGAACCAGCAATGTGGAAGAGTCTTCTCTGGACACAGAGGGTGGAGAAGGGAACTCTCAGGACCTGGAAAGTGAAACAGAGTACTCTTGGAACAAGCAATGTGGAAGATTCTTCTCTGGACACAGAGGGTGGAGAAGGGAACTCTCGGGTCTTAGAAATGTAAAACAGAGTCCTCTTGGAACAGGGAACATGGAACACAGTCTGCTCTGGATCCAGAAGGTTGAACAGAAACCTTTCGGAACCAGGAACGTGGAACAGAGTCCTCTCGGAACCAGGACTTGGAACAGTATTTTCGGGACCGACAACATGAGAGTCCTCTGAACATGAAATAGAGAATAGGCTTGGGCTAATGGGAGGTACGAAAGATCATCGGTAGGTGTAGGGGATGATAACGAGATGTAATAGGCTTGAGTTAATGGGAGACACACACGTACACACACACACACACCCACACACACGTACACACACACACGTACACACACACGTACACACACACACACACACATACACACACGTACACACACACACATGTACACACACCCGTACACACACACACACATGTACACTCACACGTACACACACACACGTACACACACACACACACACACATACACACAGGTACATACACACACACAGGTACACACACACACACCCACACCCACACGTACATACACATACATGTACACACACACGTATACACACACAGTCACACACACGTACACACACACACGTACACACACACACACCCACACCCACACGTACATACACATACATGTACACACACACGTATACACACACAGTCACACACACGTACACACACACACACACGTACACACACACACGTGTAAGGAGTCACACATGTACGTGTGCATGTAAGGACCTGAAAGTCCTTGTGGTGTCCATCTTGTTTACCCCGTGTTGCCCCATCCCTCTCCCTCCGTTTGTTTGATCTCGTCACGTGACGTGTGACGTCATCACGTGACGCGGTTAAAAACAAAACCCCCTTTCCCTTCCTTACAACGGATTGGTTGTTGTTGTTGTCTTCAACTTGCCATGTCCGAAAATAGGACGAGAGACAATAGAAGGGACAACGGTTCTTATTTTAAAAACCTTCACCACCAAAACATTCAAAATCAAGTTAGAGTTTTACTTTTAATATAAATATTTTACACGGAATGTTATCCGAATGCCAAATAAGTTCCCTTTTGATCTTCTGGAACCTTCCATGAGCTTCCACTTTGTGTTCACAACGAATTGGGAGCCGTGCGATCACCTCAGCGCCGTCAGCAACGAACACCTTGACACGGAGGGAGCCGTGCGTCTGACACGGCAGGATTATTTGGTTAATTGAGACGACCTGAACATATTACACGGACATGAGGATGTTTTTGGGCACGTCGTGTATCATGAGGAATCACCACAGTGTACCACGTGACGTACGACACCGTTTACCTCAGGCCTGGAAGACGACTCACCATCATGGACGACACGAACACCTCGTCTTCTTTCCTTATTTCTCCGATTTTAAGACCGAACTCCAGTCGTGAGGATGTTCATACGACGCAACAATTCGCCGTCGCGAAATGAAACTCAACCGAGACCGAAGACGCCGTTGCGAACTACACTGACATGGTCGGCACACCGTGCAGTAATTGTTTCTTTTTTTAACCATGAAAATAATAATCGGTGAATTCAGTCTCACGGTGAAACGACATCGTCGACTGAAGTGACGCCGACCTTCACTTCCCTGTGATCAAAAACAGAAGCTGACGGAAAAGTCAATCGCGAGCCCCAACGGCTCAGGTTCTGAGCGGGAAGTGCAACCATTGGATTCGAGCGGTGATGACGTCAAGGCTCGTGCGTGTCTGCGATTGGACGGTTGAGCAGCGTCATCGTGGGCGGGGGAAAACACGCCCTGGGCGAATGTGATTGGTGGATCACGAGGGGGGCGTGGTTAAAGGAATACCGGAAGTTGCTGTGAGATGATTGTGGGAATGAATGGTTCGAGAATGAACTGGTAAACGTTAAACACAACTCAACCTGCTCTTATATCCTCTCACGGGGACACGAGGACACCTGCAACGTCTTGTGTTTCTCAACTTCCGACTGTTCCCAACGCCATGGAGAAAGGAAAGAAGAGTTGCCATAAGGATCGGCTGCTGATGAGGGTAATCGGGGAACCTTGTAACGGTTATACGGTTTAACATGAAGAACATCCCTGCCTGGTGACGTGTGTACCATGTCATGGTGCTGTGGTAAAGCACGGACTTCATTTGAGAAGTTAATCTTCTTCTTTAACGAAGTTTTTGTTCCAAGTCTTTCACGAATCGGCTGGCCAGACCTTACGCTCGACGAAGTAGTTCGGGCAGAAATTTAGAATTTGTTCAGGGTGCCGGCGATAGCTCGCCTCATCTTCGCAGAGGACGGCACGTGATCTTTATGGTTCACCAACTAATGCTGGCACATTGGACGCCCAGCTTAACGTCCATCGGGGTGAAACACACGCTGATGAATCACCCTGCTGGTGAAACACCGGGATGACAGTTTATAGCTGGGTCGGGATTCAAAGCCGGGCGAGGCAGCCGAGAGATGTGTGCGTCCCTCTGCAGGCCATCCATTGAGAAGTTAATAACACTCTTTAAAGTTGTCCATTGTGACGATGATGCATTTTTCGGGAGACTTATCCTTATCTTTTCTGATCCCACAGGATGGAGGCAGCAGTGTTCCCACAAAAACCCCAACCGCATCGCCCAATGCGGATCCTACACCCAAAGGCACCGCATCATCGCCGAACCAGGTCCCTTCAACAACAAAATGTGGTTTTATGAACATGCTGGCAAGGTTCAGGAGATTTCGATGGTTCCAGAGGTTCCAGAAGGTTCCAGAAGAAGGTTCCAGAAGCAGCCAGAATCCTGACACTGAAGCACAGGTGTTGGATGATACTTATCATCAGTTAAGGGCGACAACCAGTACGAGCACACCTGTGATCAGGGAATCGATCGAGGAATCCGCGACGAGTTTGGTCACGTCCCTGAGTTTCACATCTTCGGATCTGAGCAGCAGTGACCAACTTAGTGAAGAAGAAATCTTTTCTGCTAACAGATTTCCTGACGAGTTTGAGGAGGAGACATTAGATGAGGAACCTGCGCCGGTATCGTTGGTACAGGAACCGATGCCGAAGGTGCGAGATCGTCTGATTTACCACATCAAGCTCGGCACGGGAACGTTTGGGAGTGTGTGGAAGGCAAAACACCAACCTTCAGGCAAATACGTACGTAATATATCGACCGATTACCTTCTCTGCCGCACGCGCAGCCGAGAAATAACCCTCAGGTTAACTCCGTCATCTTTCCATCACCTCCGTAAATTTGTTTTCACCCTCAACCTTCGTTCCACCTCTACGCACTCACCTTTGCTGTTTTTACCTGTGACATGTCGTTGGTCCACTGTCTTCAGGAGCTCTGCATTGTTGTTGTTGTTGTTGTTGTTATTGTGGTTCTTGTTGGAGCCGATTTTTGAAATGTGCACTCATTGGTCGGACAGCCGCCCGACCCCGCCCACATTTGTCGCTTGACTCCGCCCACCATGGCACCCAGACAAAACGATATGGCCGCCATCTTGGTTTTCTGGTTGGGCCTACGACATCAGGCCTACAGGGCCTCCACGGATTATACAAAGCCCGTTTATGTTTTTTTTGCGTCGCAGCTTGTGACCACGGTGTGGTCATTCTTGTGAAGATGATGGAGATGTCCATTTTGTTTGTGGAGTTTACCTCTCAGATTTTCTTGTTTTGTTCTTTTTTTTTCATCCAGGTGGCGGTCAAAATTGTGAAAAAGACCCGAAAAGGCGCCCGCCATCGCTACGTAAGTTCTTATTTCCACACGATGTGTTTTATACAGACAAGTGATGGTCGAACCTCGAAAGGAACAGTTTTGTCGTTAAGGTAATGGACTCCCTCGTGGGCCGAGGGTTCAGTCGGTGTGGACTTGCACGGGGTGAGGGACGTGTAACTCGCATGATCGCCTGGGGTGGCCGAGGCGAGAGTCCCGATTCGAGTACACTTGGAGACGACAACTTACAGTTTGACGCCATTTTGTTTCCATCGAGCGCGGCGCACAGAACCTGTACCCATTGACGCCATTTTGTTTCCATCAAGCACGGCACACAGAACTTGTACCCATTGACGCCATTTTGTTTCCATCGAGCGCGGCGCACAGAACCTGTGCCCCATTGACGCCATTTTGTTTCCATCGAGCACGGCGCACAGAACCTGTGCCCATTGACGCCATTTGTTTCCATTGAGCGCGGCGCACAGAACCTGTGCCCATTGACGCCATTTTATTTCCATTGAGCGCGGCGCACAGAATCTGTGCCCATTGTGCGTGAAGCGTAATGTGTCCGTTTTCTCATCAAGTTGTCTTTCTCTGCTCCCAAAAGGGAGATTAAATTATTTAATGATTTTTTTTTAATTCCCCATCGAAGTGGAAGGAAGGTGAAAGAGAGAAATGGAAGCACACCATCACCGCCACATGCGCACACCAACAAGAGAGTGGATAATTCGAAAAAAATAACAATTGTGAATGAAAGAAAGAGAAAGAACTCGAGAAGATTAATTGATTGATTAATTGATCGTGTGCTGTGCCTGAAGGCAGCTGATTGGCTGCTTGGTAAGGGTGATACTAGGTGGTTTGCCATTGCCTTCCCAGCAGTGAGTCAGGGCAGGAATTTGTGAGTTGACGAGGATGCCGGTGATAACTAGCTTCTCTTGACGAAGGATACTGTGGGATCTTTACCATCCACCGACTGATGACAGCAGACGGGATACCCGGCTGAAAGCATGTACGCGTGTAATCCTTCACACGTGCTCAAAGCATGCGTGTACGCGTGTAATCCTTCATTCTTTTCTATTTTCATTAAATATCTCATGAACCATGTCTTGGAACACGACGTCTTGTTAACCAATGTTAACTACAACACATGCACTCATTGAATGGATTGTTAACCAATTACAAAATTATTACAGCACCACGCATACCTGTACGTACACAGAACAACAACCCACCTGGAACAGAAGGAACCCATTGTGCGTGAAGAAGCAAATGATGGACATGGCATCTCCGGGAAATTTTGCAACCATCGTGCTCTGCACGTTTTCTTCTTCGTTTGTCGATTTCTTTGTCCGTTTGTTTGTCTTTCAGTGACCAGGATGTCTCAAAAAGTTGTGGACGGATTCGGATGAAGTTTGTTGGACAGGTCTGGTGTGCGACAAGGACGAACTGATTCGATTTTGGTGAAGATCCGGATCCTGATCCGAGAAATTGTTTATTTTTTCTTAAGTGAGTCTTCAGACAAAAGTTAGAAGCAAACACAGTCGGTTTCCATCTGAAACAAACAACTTTATTTTCCCCAAATTTTTTTCTCCTTCCGACATCTACAGAGAATCGATACATTTTAATACATTCTCTGATCGATTGGTGCATCCGTGGCACAGCATCCTGACATTTTAAAATGAAGGAGCTATCGATGGATACAAAATG
>NW_028222065.1:32500-90001 GCF_056783735.1 Eptatretus burgeri
AAATTTTTTTTTTGCATTTCTACATGTTTTAAGTGATTTCCACCCCACCCCCCAAAAAAAATTACCCCCCCCCAAAAAAATTGTTAGAGAATTTTTTTTTTTTGCATTTCTACATGTTTTAAGTGATTTCCACCCTACCCCCCCAAAAAATTACCCCCCCCCAAAAAAAGCAATTTTTCTTTTTTGCATTTCTACATGTTTTAAGTGATTTCCCAGCCCCCAAAAATTGTTCGAGAAATTTTTTTTTTGCATTTCTACATGTTTTAAGTGATTTCCAACCCCCCCAAAAAAAATTGTTAGAAAAAAAAAGTTTTTGCAACTTTTTTTTCAACAAAATTTCGATTTCTTTTTTTGCATTTCTACATGTTTTAAGTGATTTCCAACCCCCCCCCCCCCAAAAAAAAAAATGTTGGAGAAAAGAACTATAACTGTCAGCACTGTTGACATCATATTTAATGAATAAGATATTAGGTTCACTTGAGTGACCCAGCAGTATTGGCAGCGGAGGTTTTGCACTCTCCCGAGTGCTCCTCCTCTAGTTTTTCAATGTTTTAATACATCTATTCATGATCAAGGATATCGTTTGTGCATGACAAAGAAGCACGTACAAATATTAACATTTGAATCCTGTCTGCAGGAAATCTGTGGGACCTCATCGATCAGTACACCTTTCTGTCCGAGCCAATCGTGAGGGTTATTATGAGGCAGGTGAGTAATACCAAGGGATGAATTGATTGGATTTTGGTGAAGATCCGGATTCGGATCGGAGAATTTTTTATTTATTGTAAAGTTATTCTTCACCGGAGAGAGAGAGAGAGAGAGAGAGAGAGAGAGAGAGAGAGAGAGAGAGAGAGAGAGAGAGAGAGAGAGGGAAAGAGAGAGAGAGAGAGAGAGAGAGAGAGAGAGAGAGAGAGAGAGAGAGAGAGAGAGAGAGAGAGAGAGAGAGAGACAGAGAGAGAGAAAACGATAGATAGAGCATGAAATCTCTCAAGGTTATCGATACATTCCCACGATACTTGGTGGACGAGTTGCTTCGGTGACAAGAACAAAGCGAGTAGATCTTGTTTCAGTTCCGGCCTATCAGTGGGTATTCAAACGTAAACCTCAACCTGGTGGAGGTAGGTGCTGCACCAAGTGCCGTTCGAGTTAAAGTGTGCGTTCGATCCCTCCTTTTGCTCCACAACATTCATCCCCACTGCCTTTGATCAGATAGAAAGTGTGCTCAACGCATCACATCACGCTCAAACATCTCGAATTGTAATCCTGCTTGTGAGATGTTCTCGATCATGTAGATGTTGCAGACATTGGGCAACTTGTTTTCATGAGCCTGCACCGATGCTATGTAACATCCCATCCGTGATCTTCCTCCGCTGCAGGCCACGTCCGCACTCGAGTACTTGCATCGCCATCGCATCATGCACAGAGACATCAAGGTGGGTCCGTTGTACCTGTTCATTAAACACGCCACAGCCCACCTTCCCAGGTCGTTAATCCACTTTGTGTTAATGAGAATCAAAATGGATTATATTAATGAGATAGGATTCATAATCTTCTTCTTCTTGCGTATGATTGTTGCAGCAGCCCATAGGGACAGGTCCAAATTGGAGAACCAGGTGAGAGCATCATCCGTCACAAGGTCAATTTCCTTGACGCCACCTGGGAACTTCCTCAGCATGCAGTCAGTCATCCACAGTGGGTGAAGTAGTCTGGTCCTGGGTGGCCGCAATCACGTGCTGAGTCGTCCCAGAACTTCCACTTGAAGAGACGACGTACAGTCCTGGCACGTCGGGTGCGAATCCTGTTGAGAGCGGTCCACCGTCGCCTACCTTGGTTGAATCCAGGAGGCACGATGGTTGGTGGGATCTGTCCAGGAGGCACGATGATCTCGCACGAGGTCCTTGTTGGCGAAATGCACGTTTTCCCAGAGACTGTGCTCGGCCAACTTTGGTTAAAATCCTGCTTCATCCAACTTGTCTGCAGAGACCCAGAAGAGTTTCCATGATTTTGAAGGTGTTAAGTCTCAGTAAAGGTGTTAAGTGTCAGGACCAAATCGGCACAGCTCCCACCGGGTGTAAAACCAGCTTGTTCCTTGGGGACGATCGACATGTGTTCCACATCAAGTTGGGACATGAGGAGGGTTCTCGCGATGCTGCGGGAGGAGTAGTCCTGAGAAGGGCCATTTGTGGACCTGTTTGGGAAGTTCATCTTCCTCATCGCTCAAGAAGAACGTCAGTATTAATTGTGCTTTGTTTTAATTTGTGTATGTGTGTTTGTCCTGTGTGTGTGTGTGTGTGTGTGTGTGTGTGTGTGTGTGTGTGTGTGTGTGTGTGTGTGTGTGTGTGTGTGTGTGTGTGTGTGCAGCCGGATAACCTCCTCCTGAACCGGAATCTTCAGCTCAAATTTGCAGACTTCGGCACGGCAAGGGCCTTCAAGACAGGCTGCAAGTACAGCACGGTCCGAGGCGCCTTCAGTTTCTTGGCCCCAGAGGTGCTCAACAATGAAGACTACCGTGGACCCGAGCTCGACGTCTGGTCTTTTGGCGTTTCGTTCCACACCATGCTGTCTGGGACCATGCCGTTCACCGGAGCGACGATGAGTGTAAGCATCGTTTCTTCATCAATGTTCTCGTTTCTCGGGACATTATGTTGCACACCAGTCTTGGCACCGGTTTGGGATCTCCAGAGGGTGTGCGAATGCATGTTGTCTGGATGACAGCGTCGTTTGAGGAATCGGGACATTGTCATTGGGACAAGGACAAAAACAATGATGACATTGTCATTAAATGTCATCCTTGATGAATAATTGTGAAAATGCCCCTGTATCGGGATTTGTACCATGATGTGTTTGTCTGATGGACAGAATTTATCCTGGTGTTGGTGCAGTTCGGGTTCGGGCAGCGGCTTGGGATCCAAAAGTCCTGAGATAAAGCCCTGTTGGGCCACTGAATTAATACACCAGGGGGTTGACTCAGCCTGTCATCCTTCCGAGGTCGGCGAAGTGAGTACCAGTGTACTGGGCCCGGTGTATACCCCGGTTAGAATAGGTGTACCAGATCCCTGTATCGTAAGAGGCGACCAGGATTGCGTCAGGAAGGGCATCCGGCGTAAAACCTATGCCAAATCAGTATGCGGATCATAACGGATGATCCGCTGTGGCGACCCCTAACGGGAGCAACCGAAAGAGGAAGAAGAAGAAGAAGGGTGTTTGTCTGATGGACCATGATGTATCTGTTGCTTTGTACAAGGAATAAATAAAACAAATTTTAAAATGTTAAAGGATGGAGGGATGGCATGCTAAAAATGTCCATAACCAAGATAGGGATGCTCACCATATATTGTTGTGGGCCGGGGGTCGGTGGGGAGGAACGACCTCTAGACGGAGCAGTAGGGCCGTCTCCCACCGAACACCCGGAATCGAAAGATCGTCACCCCGGATAACTCCGGAGTCAACGGGTCGCTTAAAGGACCGTGGTCGCCAATATTTCGATGGCGTGAGGTCGGGTCCACTTGTCTCTTCCAGTTTACCTCAGTACTCACGCCGTCTAACTACCGGGGAAGCCACACCCTCGGCCGGCTTTGTCCGAACCGAGCCACTGTGACCGACTCGGATCCGGTGTAACCGAGCAGAAATTACAAAAGCCGCGCCGGTCCAAATGAACAATTCACGGCCCAATCGGCCTCACTAATTCTCAAGCCCGAACCATGCTAGGCTAATGAAAGAAAACACGGACAACGAACTGGAACATTTATCAGGGGTTTATTTTACAGTAATCAGGAAGTGAGACACACAGCAGACTTAATCACGAATATGCAGACAATGTACAGTGATCAAAAGCACTTAACAATTTCTACTTATCGGACGGCGCCACCACAGACACACACACACACACACCAAAAGAAAATGGACCCCAGCGGGTCTTTATTCGGTCCTCCAGCCGAGGAGGATAGTTCAGCTGTGGGGACAGAGTCTGGCTGGGTACCTGGCCGCCTTGTGCGGTTACACTGACTCTAACCCACCACGGTGGGACTCGAACCAACGGCCTGGAATCCCACGACCCTGGCTGCCACGAACTTAGGTCGAGCACCACGGAACACCTCCACCACCATGGCCACCGAGGAACCCTGACACAGACCGCAGACGACGATGACGACTGCAGACCAAAAGGCAAAGAGCAAAAATCCCAGACGACGACGACAACTCCTAACAGCTCGCCACCTTTCTTATCCTTCCCCTCCCCCGCGGGTCGAGAGAACCGCTCTGAGGTAACTCGCTTCGGATTGGACGAGAGGTTGTCGGGCGATCAGTGGCCTCCCCTTATTGGACGGGACGAACACTCTATCTGGCTGGGGCGGAGTCGGCCCTGAGGTGATGACTCTCCTGATTGGTTCGGTGGGAGAAAATGGTGGCCATCCGTGATTGGAGGGGGTCCGGTGGGAGGGGGCAACGACCACCCTCCCCCCGTGCGTGTCTGAGAACCCAGATGGAACAACCAGGGGAGCACCCTATTCCCCATCCACCCTTGTAGCGGGGAGGGGGGATTTCGGATCGGGTTTTGGGCCGGTCGGTGTCGTTTGGATGAGCTCACGGTGGGCGGAGGGAACTTCACCCCTGTACGTGACATGTTGCATGTGGGCGATGGATGGCAATGGTGCGAGAATGAAGGATTGAATTGTTGGCGTTGGGTATTGCAAAAATCTAACTAGAAAGAAACTTCGCAGCGCACACATGTAATTCCCTTTAGATATAGGGGAGGGTTCTAACTATAAACGCATACTCATCGAAATAACTGAACTCTGGCTGTTGTGTGCAAATGGCTGCCAGATTCGTAACAATATTATAATTTGAAACCATCCCGAATATCTTTACATCCTGACGTCTTTACATCCCGGCATCTCTACATCCCGATATCTCTACATCCCGACATCTTTACATCCCAACATCTTTACATCTCTACATCCTGACATCTTTACATCCCGACATCTTTGCATCTCGACATCTTTACATCCCGACATCTTTACATCCCGAAATCTTTACATCCCGACATCTCTACATCCTGACATCTTTACATCCCAACTTCTTTGCATCTCGACATATTTACATCCCGACATCTTTACATCCCGACATCTCTATATCTCGACATCTTTACATCCCAACATCTTTACATCTCGACGTCTTTACATCCTGACATCAATACATCCCGACATATTTACATCTCGACGTCTTTACATCCCAACATCTTTACATCCCGACATCTTCACATCTCGACGTCTTTACATCCCAATATCTTTGAATAATTGTCCTACCTGCAGATGACACCATACACCTCTCGTCATGTGCGTGTGTGTGTGCCCCAAGCCCTCAACCCCTCCCTACCCCAAGCCCTCAACCCCCTCCCCACCCCAAGCCCTCCCCACCCCGTGTTCAACTCCAAGTCCACAACCCCCCTCCACTCCCAACGCCTCAACCTCCCTCTCCCAACTCTCTGTCCTCCCTCCTCCTTTCTATCAGTCCTGAACAATATGCCTGTTCTGGTTAAAAGTAAATATAAATTCACAATCCCGTTAAATTACGTTTAATTCACAATCTCTCGAGATTCCGTCATCTCGTGTTTCTTCAATAACAACAGCGGAGAAGTAAGAGTAAGTCAAGTGATAAAAAACAAACAGTTGAGGTCATCGGTAATAACATCCATCCAGTACAACCGGAACTCCTCAAACGTACAACCGGAACTCCTCAAACGTACAACCGGAACTCCTCTAACGTACAACCGGAACTCCTCAAACGTACAACCGGAACTCCTCAAACGTGCAACCGGAACTCCTCAAACGTACAACCGGAACTCCTCAAACGTACAACCGGAACTCCTCAAACGTACAACCGGAACTCCTCAAACGTACAACTGGAACTCCTCAAACGTACAACTTGAACTCCTCAAACGTACAACCAGAACTCCTCAAACGTGCAACCCTAACTCCTCAAATGTACAACCGGAACTCCTCAAACGTGCAACCCTAACTCCTCAAACGTACAACCGGAACTCCTCAAACGTGCAACCCTAACTCCTCAAATGTACAACCGGAACTCCTCCAACGTACAACCGGAACTCCTCAAACGTACAACCGGAACTCCTCAAACGTTCAACCGGAACTCCTCAAACGTACAACCCTAACTCCTCAAACCTACAACCGGAACTCCTCTAATGTACAACTGGAACTCCTCAAACGTACAACCGGAACTCCTCAAACGTGAAACTGGAACTCCTCAAACGTACAACCGGAACTCCTCAAACGTACAACCGGAACTCCTCAAACGTACAAGCGGAACTCCTCAAACGTACAACTGGAACTCCTCAAACGTACAACTTGAACTCCTCAAACGTACAACCGGAACTCCTCAAACGTGCAACCCTAACTCCTCAAACGTACAACCGGAACTCCTCAAACGTGCAACCCTAACTCCTCAAATGTACAACCGGAACTCCTCCAACGTACAACCAGAGCTCCTCAAACGTACAACCGGAACTCCTCAAACGTACAACCGGAACTCCTCAAACGTTCAACCGGAACTCCTCAAACGTGCAACCCTAACTCCTCAAACGTACAACCAGAACTCCTTAAACGTTCAACTGGAACTCCTCAAACGTTCAACCGGAACTCCTCAAACATACAACCGGAACTCCTCAAACGTACAACCAGAACTCCTCAAACGTACAACCGGAACTCCTCAAACGTACAACTCAAACAAAGACCTTCACTATGCTTCATCTGTTGCTTTTCTCGTTGGTCCGAAGCGGCTCTCAGATCGACAAAGACAAAGGCCGTGATTGACGAAGCGATATTCAATAATAGTTGTTGACAATAGAAGATGTAGATCATGTTGCCTGATGGCAGGTGCTTCCACACTTTATTATGAGATTACCCGATGACCACCCTGTGGCTGAAACCTCACCGTGCTGGTTCTTTGAAAAAAATGTACTTGAAAAGCAGGTTTAAGAAATATATCATTGGGGGATGTGGGCGCAGGAAGAGAAGGTGAATAAAAAGGTGACAGAGAAACCTGATCGGCGTGCTCGACCTGGATGGTAACTGTTTGAACAGCTACTCTTATGCAGGTAGACTCGAACAGGAACACAGGTTGAACAGAAGAGTTTACAGAACTGTGCGGTGTACATTATGCGGTCTTCCCTGTTATCTCACTGTTCACAGTTATCTCACCTGGATGCACCATGTTGAAGCGCAGTTGTGTGGCGTGGAAGGACAGTGGGGGTGATTTGAGAGTTCAACACAAAGAGACAGACACGGCGGTCAAGGGTGACAAGGAGGGAGCTGCCCAGATATCAGATTGTGGTCGTTTCCAAATTGGGGTTACAAACACTTACACTCACATTCGTTAAGAGATAACTGATGAATAACTCACCCTGAAGTCATTTTCCCTCTTCTTCCTCCCATATATAGGAATTGACTCACAGCTTAAAACCCTGGAAAGCTGAGGGTCCTGCACTTGGTTGGGATTTTAACTCGATGGATGGCAATGATTGGTTCGCTGAAGCACAATGAAGTATCATTTTCTCACTTTGTGCAGGATGTGTTGATCCAAAGAGCTCAACAAAATGTTCCTGAACCTTCTTCGTTCCCTTTTAATGAACATTCCTCCTCTATTTGAAATTCGCTGTTTTGTGTGTCGCACCCGAAACCTTCATTAAAAAAGTCTCGTCGAGGAGTTGGTCCATGGATTACACGAAGTATTGTCTGCTTTGAGGATGTTGAATTTCCTTTCCTAAATGTTGATTTTTCTTTTTGTATTCCAGAAGGTCAGAAAATGCATTAATCGAGGCTACGTGATCCCCGGTCACTTGAGCGTGCAGTGCAAGAAGTTGCTCAAGGCCATGCTGACGATAAATCCCAAAAAGAGGATCACAGCCAGGGTGAGTACAGGACTTGGGGATGGAAATTTTTGAGAAATTTGATGTTGAGAAGTTGAGAGACTCCTCTTGTCTGGTTCACGTCTTGTCTTTTTAATATTTCTCAAAGACTTTTCTTTTCTCTTTATTTGCTTGTACGACATGGATTGTCCAATCACGCGTCACTTCTTCACAGGAAATGCTGCGGCATCCATGGATAAACGAAGGCTCTGCGACCCCATTGATGCCATACAAGGAAACAGAAGTTAAACTGAAAAACTATAAAGGTTCGCTTCTACAAATTTTTTTATTTGCCTTTTTGATCTCATAACTAGCAGGCCTCCTGTTTCCGACGGCTTCGTCGATGTCTCACCTGAAATGAGCCACTTTTAGAGTGTGTTTTGGTGGAAACGAGAATTAAATGAAAATACTCAGCGAGCGGTAACCATGGCAACCTCATCCAATTTCACCAGCTCAGATTTCCAATGCATGCTTGTTGTATGTACTCCCCGAAGTACTGCTTGGGAGCGAGGTTTAATTGTGGAAACGGATTTCGGCACTTTTTGGGCCTACCGGCGAACCGAAGATCGCCGAGGTTCTTTCCATGCCAACCGACCACCTTCAGGCACCTATCCCTCTCCACATCGCTTCTTCAGCACCAACTCGCCCCTCTCTGTACACATCAGTTTTGCTTTGGGATATCAATTTCGATTCGTCGTTGCAACTTGCGATGGGAATGGTGTACGGAAAAAGCCGAAACCTCAATTCTGTTGACATTATTTTATTTAAATTCTGTTTACAGATTATATCGGAGGGAAGTAAAACATCAGGTACTTACATCATTCTCATGTCCATGTTTCTCTTCTAATTTCCTGTATTTATTCATTTTTAACCGTTATCTTCACACAGGAGCACTGGAACGGAGCTTTGGAACCTTTTATTGTTTCTCTCCAGTACAAGGATCGTGTCTGAATGTCTCTTCTTGAACCTCAAGAAAGTTTTTAATTTTCCAAGACCTCAAACCTCCTTGTGAAGAATGGAGTCATGAGAAAAGGCTTCTGGGCTCTCTGTTGGCACACAGATGACGGAATGAATGAAAGTGTTGGTACAAACATGTCCATCATCAGATACGAACTCTTGTCATGGAGTGTTTGCAGATTCGGTTTGTTTTAGAAACTCAGACCAATTGTGTCACAAAATACTAAGTTACAGGGTTGCTCAGATCAATGATGAGTTAATATATACAGTGTGTCAACATTATTTTCTTTTTAACAATTCCCGAACCGACACGTAATGTTTGTGTGCTCCTTCTTTGTAATATAATAAATTTTTCTCTTGCTTCGAGAAGTATTACTCGATATCATTTTGTGTGCTCCTTCCGTGTCCATGACGCTTTATTCTTCAGGATTCCTCCTGTGGTACCATTTTAACCACCACATTAAAGTTCTAGTTCCCGCTTCTTCAATCCAATGTGTGCAAAAACAAAATCCTGGAAATAAATTAATAAAGTTGGACCAGAAATGGTCCACGAGGATCTGGCTGTGATGCCAACAACGGCGTCTGAACAGCTCTGCAGCAGGATACACCACTTGGGTTGGTGATGTGTCATGGCATCCTGTCAATAGCACACCAGGCATAACAGCGTCGATGTCAGCAACACCTGAAGACACATAATCCAAGGGTTTGGAGTTCAGGATTCCCTCAACTTCAGTGAGGACCGTTCGTTACAAAGGTTCCGAGCACGACCCGAAGGCTGTTCTTCCCTGACCTCTGTTCGATCACGAAGGCCGCCTGCTTATCTGACCGATTATGTCGAGTAATTATAATACTTAGTGTCCAGTATCAGGCTGCAGCACTTACATCTGTTGCTGACCTTCATGTGGACATCACACATAACGTTTTTGTTACTATTGTTTGGTTTGTGTCATTGTTCTCCTTTTTATACACCCGATATATATATATATATATATATATATATATATATATATATATATATATATATATATATATATATATATATATATATATATTGTTACGGCTGTGGAAATTCGCAAACCACCATTCAGGTCCCTCAGGTGAGATATCTCTGTAAGTACATGTGTAGTTTGCCCAAACCCGTTGTATAGAGGGATTTTATGTGATCCATCCGGGCTGCGACGCTTTGAGTCAGTCGTTTTTCTTTTTATATCTTTTATTTCAAATAAAAACCAACAAGACGCTCAGTGGGCTTTTCGCGCCATCCTTCTCCGCGCTTGGTGCGAGGGAGGAGAAGCGAGGGGAGGGCAGCTGGCGCCCGATTGGTGGATGCGCGGTGTGACGCGGCCAGGGAGGAGGAACGCCCCTCTTCGAGACCTTTCTCGAAGGGGGGTGGAGCAAAAGAACGGGGCGGAGCAACAGGGCGGAGCTCCGGGATATAAAAGTCGGAGACGGGCGAAGCAGTTTGGTGGATGCTCTTGCTCGGTGGATATTCTTGCTTTGTGGTTGCTCTCGCTCTCGTCTTCCGGCTCGCTCGTCCTGGTGGCTGCTGGCCTGGTCTTTTGTGTTGCAGTTGCAAGACCCCGCTGGCGGGGAGCGTCCGCCATTCCCCTCTCCCGACTTCGGGCATCCACGTTTCCCCCCCCCCCCCCGCCCTCAATCCGCGCTGAGATAGCGCCGAATACTCGTTCCGTGGCGTCGAGTGGCCAACATGTGCAGGCGCGAGGCACGCAGGAGAGGACTCGCCTACCACGCCAGGGCACGAAGTCGCGGCCAGGTAGGACCACATCGACGGACGTAGGAGAGGGACTCGACTGCCCAAAAGGGAAGTCATCATTTCTTTTCGGGGTTTTTTTGTATGGAACTTGTGGCGCCGTGTCTTGTGAAGTAAAACTGTATAAGTGTTGCCGTGTGTTCGCGTAGTCGGTTGAAGCTCTGCGTCGTCGTTGCTTTTATTGTTTTTCTTCTTGCATTTGCTTTATGTGCATTCTGATCCTGTTTGGCTGTAAATGTGTGCTCTCCGTGTGTTGTGTGAATAAAGTACGTGTGTGAACCTGTTCCCCGTTTCGCTGCATCCTTCCCTTTGTTGAATCTCCATCTTGCTTCACGTAACGGGTTCGTCGTGGGCTTAATACGCCCGATAAGTAATCGGAACCATCGAGGCCAACGATAACACCACTCGGTTATCCCGATAGTACGGAACGGACCGCTTAAGCGGCCCGTGTCCGGAGTCGACCTGCGGCGAGGTGCGATCGCCCGGTTTACCATCCGCGTGGGTACTTAGGTAGGTCGAGTTTGGCGAACAACCCTATCCCACGCGGGTGGCCAATTGGCACGATCGTGGTGAGGCCGAAAGGCCCACCCGTGACTAGCTAACGGTGTTAGTCCGAGAGGGTCACGACAGAATTGTCCGTCCGGTGGGCGAGGTGCCGCGATTCGAGTTACGTGGCCGATCGTACGCCAGCGGGCGCGAATTCGCAACAATATATATATATATATATATATATACACATATATATATATATATATATATATATATATATATATATATATATATATATATATATATATATATTGTCGCGGATTCGCGCCCGCCGGCGTGCGAACGGCCACGTGACTCGAATCGCGGCACGTCGCCCACCGGACGGACAATCCAGTCGTGACCCTCTCGGACTAACGCCGGGAACCAGTCACGGGTGGACCTTTCGGTCTCACCGCGATCGAGCCAATCGGCCCCCGCGTGGGATAGGGTTGCTCGCCAAATTCGACCTACCGAAGTACCCACACGGAGGGTAGACCGGGAGATCGCACCTCGCCGCAGGTCGACTTCGGACACGGGCCACTTAAGCGACCCGTTCCGTACTATCGGGATAACCGAGCGGTGTTATTCGTCGACCTCGACGGTTCGATTAATTATCGGGCGTCTTAACCCACGACCAACCCTTTACGTGAAGCAAGATGAGGATTCAATGAAAGAAATGACGAAGCGAAGCGGGAAAACAGTTCAATAATAAGCACATTTATTTCGCGATGAACGGAAAGCACACATATACAATTCCACCAAAAGCACATGGAAAAGAAGACAAAAAGCAAATGCAACAATGCAGATCTAATACCGACTACGCGAGCACACGGCGACGCTTATACAATTTTACTTCACAGACGGCGCCGACAACACACATTCCCAAAGCAAAAGAAAAGAGAACCACCCTCCAGGATGAGGGGGTAGGCGGGCCTGGGGCCGAGACCGTGTCGGGCCTACCCGTCTGATGATGAGACGCGGAGCGGCGGTGGTGCCTCAACTCCGTGGGCCTCGCGGACGGTGTCTGGTAGGGGGTGGGAAGGGGGCCCCCTTTTGTCGCACTATCTCAGCGCGGGGGGAAACAGGAGGGGGTTGCTGATGCTCGGGGAAAGGAGGATTTCACAAAAATCGCGGGTTCCGCGACGAGCGTCTCCACCACGACCTCGGTCGCGCCGCCGGCCTTTCTCTCTCCTCAGTTCTCCAGATTCTCCCCGAATCCGACGCGAGCACCCCTCGTCCGCCTTCGCCGCCGCCGCCTCTCCACAGCTCCGTCCTCTTCACTCCGACTCCGCGAACTCCCAACTGCACTGAACTCTTCCTCCGCTTCCAACTCAACTCTTCCTCCTGCGAACTGAACTCCTCTCAACTTCCACTCGACTGGCCTCGACTGACGAACGCAGTCGTTTTTATAAGCCCCGTGGCTTTGCTATCTCATCTTTGACCCTCTGCCTCTGACCTTTCACCTCGCTCCCCATTGGCCCGAGAAAAAGTGGGCGTGAATGCTTTTTGATCCATGAATTTGCATATAGCGACCGCCCTCCAACGCCCTGGAGGCGGGGCCAAATCGCCCCTCGCTCACCGATTGGACGGAACAAAAGTGGGCGTGTCGTTTTTGATCCGTTTTTCTGCGGAAAGTCCGCGATGCTTTTGAACACGCTGCTCGGTGCGCGCTCTACACGAGTCCACCGTCGGTGCCCACGAGTGGCGCGAGATGACGGTGGCGAGTTGTGACGGTAAAGGTCGTGGCGGTTGTGGTGAAGCGGCGTTGTGGTTGGTGGTTGTTGTTGTGATGGCTGTTGAGACGTGGTTGGTGGTGGTACTAATGGCGGTTGGTCCAAAATAAAGATAGTAAAAGAAAAACGGCTATCCTGAAGAGTCGCAGCCTTCATGAATGACATTTATTCCCTCTAGACAACGGGTTTGGGCCTAACTACCCATATACTTACCGAGATATCTCACCTAAGGGACCTGAATGGTGGTTTGCGAATTTGGTCAACCACAACACTACCCCCTCCCCTTTTTACAGACTCGTCCCGAGTCGTCAAATTTTCGTGTGCCAGCATGTGTAGTAAAATGTAGTACATTTTACCTACGGATCCCTGAGTGCGACATTCATGGTATTCGTGTCCCCAAAATAAATAACCTAAGGGCTGAGTAACTACCTAAACAAACTCACTCACACGGACGACTTAAATAAAATTGCCGGCGCTAAGACGAACATGCCGGGGGCGCACTCATATTTACAGTACATCTTAACCTTAACTTACAAATTTTACACCAAACCATGGCCCTGGATCAATGAGCTCTGCAAAAAGAAAGCAGTTAACAGGGAGCCAGGCTGCTCGCATGCAGTCTCTGGCTCAAAACAATGCAGGTGACAGGGAACGTGGCTGGCTGCTCACACGCAGTCCAAGGCCTTCCCTTTTGAACTGAACGCAGTGAACCACAACGGTGCATGGGCTGCACAACGCAGTCTCCGTGCCAGCTCAAGTGGCACACGCAATGAACACACGAATGGATGGATGAATGGTTGGACGCAAACACGGTGCACGGGCCGCCACTGCAGGCCCGTGTTGTAGCTGCCAACAGGGCAGTTCTCGCAGCTTGCAAACTGTTGCCTTGCAGTTCCTGGCGCACATGGAAATGAACAGGGGGGGGGGGCAAAGCAAAATTGAACGGGGCTGGTGAACGTGGGCAGTGGGAATGGCATGGCAAAGGCAGCAGGCAAACACAGCCCGCAGAAGAAGGCCGCTGCAGGCAAACACAGCCGGCAGATGAACTGGCCGGCACAGGCCTTGAAGAAAAACAGCCAGCAGATGAACTGGCCAGCACAGGCCTTGCAGCACAGCAGCTGCAGATGAAGTTGGCCAGCCTTTGCCGTTCCGTGGAGGTTGGTGGAGGGAGTGCGGTGGTGCTGGCCACTTGGAAGGCGGGCTCAGACCTACCTACCTGTCTCCGTCCCACCTATCGCCTTTGCCTGTCACTGTACATACCCACTCCCTTAATTTGTCAAACCCCAATTTAGCCCCAACTTATTTATTTATTTTTTTACTTCCCCACTAAAAATCGTCCCCTAACCCCCTTTATCGTCTTTGTTCGGCTAACCTATCCTGTCACCTAGCCTACTCCCAACCCCTACGTTCCCTTCCCGGAGGGGAATAAGGGAGAGCTAACGTCCTGTGCCGAGGCCCAATTAAAGCCTCAGGATGGCCTCCCCAGAGTTCAGCGATCTATAACCAAAGTGGGTCCAGCGGCCCACAACGAGAGCGAGGGGATGGATGGTGGGGAGGGGTACACTTCCTAATCTACCCTAACCATTTAACTGTTAACTACCCCGGGGCTTTCAACAAGCGCCTCTCGCTTAAACTATTGGTTCTATAAACCCAGATTCCCGTCGCCTGTGTTGGTGTCCTCACAATTTCGGGCCTCGCCCCCCAATTTTCTCTCCGTGCCCTCACACGGTCTCATGGCTGGGACACGTGGCTCCCTTTGGCAGGCACGACCCTCTGCCAAATCTCCCGCTATGGCACCCCCGGGCACTACACTGCCTCCGAGCCTACCAGCTCCCTAACACCGGGGAGTGCCCCCCATGGCACCTCCACTGAAACGCACACGTGGCAGGCTGGCTTCCCGGGCCCCTTTCCGAGGGTCACCCATGCCCACAACACTGCCCACGCGGCTAATGGCGCCCCGGGCCCCCGCACCGAGCAGGCGCACCCGTGCCCACTACGCTATCCCGGCCCCCCATGGGCCCTTGGCCTACCACGGCCGACTAGCCTGGTGCTCGGGGTACCCACTCAGCGATACTCACCTTTCGCAGCCACGCTCCCAACCCGTCAACAGGGCTCCTGCACCCCTCCAAACGGGTTTCAAGCCTACACTCCCACCAACAACAAAACGACTTCCATTTTTCAATTTAACTAACCCCCTAACTCACTTTATACTGACCCCGGGGTCCCTTGGGCGGGAGTCACTCCTCCCCCCAATTACTCATCGCACCATGCATTCCCCATTCGCTCCATTCACACAGACCCGCTGGCCTCACTCACTCATCATGTACTCACCTCACAACTCTTCAACACACTCACCGCTGAACTCTGCCATCGTCCTAACAACATCCCCTAACTAACTCGTGCTCCCACGTCGTCCCTTAAACTATAGCACGTTCCATTTAACACTACGTCCCCGCTACACATCCACAAGTCTGTCACTGTTCTCAAATGTCCCAAAAATTATTTACCCAACCTAAAGCTCACTAAATCCCTCAAGCTAATCCATTCCACGGACTCCATGAGGACTTACCCCTGCCCCATGAAGTCGGTCTAGCTACGCTAACCCTTCCCCCTAACTAGTTTCCATCCTGTGCCCTAGTAAGGGGGTCTTCCACCCCTTGCCCAGGAATCCTGTGCACCCGAAAGTGAGGCCTGCTGTTTTTTTTTCTTTCATGCGCAGCACCAGCGCGGCAACTCGCGCACTTTGCACCTGCCCGTGACGTCATGCAGCTGCACTTGTTCCTCGTCCCTCCTTGAACGGTACTATCCGGCAGGGATACCCCTCCTGCCGGATTCCAACCCCACGTGCAGCCATGGCGTCACCGTGCGCATAAAAAAAACACAAGCCCCACGTCTCGAGGGGTTCCCCACGCGAACACATGTGCTTTGCCCGTTGGAGCTTAACACACACGATCGCGTGGAGAACCCGTCCGGTCCAAATCCGTAATCCTGCCTAAACTTTGTCCGTCCGCGGGATCGGCAAATCCACCGCTGGCGTTTCCGGACCGGGACTTCACTCTCGCAAGCGAGCACGTGGCCGTCTCGTGCGTTGCACAGCACGAACCTCGTGCTCACTGCTGGGTGAACCCGGCACGGTCCCCGAAACAACCGCTACTCGGCTTTCTTTCCTCCCATGTCGCCGTCGTCGCCATTCGACCCACGCACACCTGCGTGTTACGACGCACACACTCCACTCCATTATATTCACACCGGGAGACGCGGCTGCGTGCTCCCGCATGCCGACCGACATCTCCCTTACATACCGCTCTCTCACACACACGGTCTCCCTTGCACTCGGCCGTTCACTCACGCATGCGGGGGCACTCACCCGCGGTGCCTCATCCACACACGCGGGGGCACTCAACCGCGGTGTTTCATCCACACTGGCCGTTCCATCCACACACACGGCCTCTCTCACACACGGTGCCTCACCCACACACGGCGTGCTGGGAAGCACGTACTCCGGCACCATCGCCACCACACCACTCACACACGGGGTCGCTTCCACACACGGGGACGCACTCACGCCTTGCACCACACACACAGGGACAACCACACTGGGGATTCGTGTCCCCACAAGGGTCTCCGGGGCCTCTATACCCCCCAAGCTCTCCGTGCACCTGTCCACAGCACCCGTCCCCTCAACCTCGCAAAGCACGACCGAACTCACCTGGTCGTGACTCGCCTCAAGGGGGCATACTCCCTCCCCTCGTTCCTGGAGGAGGCCATCCAGCTGCTCGCACCGGGCCTCCACCCAGTCCACCAGCTCACCCCCGTTGTCCTCCACTACCTCCGTGTGTGTGTGTGCGTCACTTACCCCGTCTTCATCGTGCAGTCTCTCCTCTATTTTTTCTGTCTCCCGTGTCTCTGCCAACTCGGTCACCTCTTCACCCTTTACCTCCCTTGTCTCAACTATTATTATTTCCTTTGTCACGGCCTTGTGTCTCGTCTCGCACGTTTTGGTCTCCCCTTTTAATTTTTCCCTTTCGGTCACCGTTGCACCCCCTCCCAGTTCATTCGCTTCTACACGTGGAGTCGCCATTTTGATCTCCCTGGTCACGGCCTTCATGCCCGCCTGCAGGCATCGGCCCATGTTCTGCGTCTCACCCCGCAGCTCTTTCATTTCTTCCTTCATGTTTGTTTCCATTCCGTTCATTTGCTGTGTATTCGCATCCATCTTTTCGTTCATGCCTTTCATTTCATTTGTATTTGTATCCATCTTTTCGTTTATTTGTTGTGTATTCGCATCCATCCTCGCTGTCATTGCCGCCAGCATGGCGAATAGCTGGGCCATGTCGGGTGCGCTTGGGTGAGCCGATTCGGCAAGAATCGGGAGGTTTTGGTGGAGAGGGGGAGGGGAGGTGTCATACACCGCGGCCGCTGCCGCACCCATTTCGGCCTCTGGGTTCAGTTGGGCGAGTTCGTTTTCCTGTACAATCAACATTTCCTGCACGGGGATTCCATCCTGGACCATGGACTCTACACATTCTACATCCATTTCTAATACTCCCGGCTCCCGCTCGCCTTGAGACGCCATCTTGCTTCTCTTAAAGGGTTAATTTGAATCGCTCGTAATTTGGAGGGAATCGGGGGTCGCTTCTCTCACCCCTGGACCGATTCCCGTGAATTTAATTGGAGACAGGACAGCCCGTTTTCCCGTTCTCCGTTACCAGTGCTGCGAGGAGGGCGATGAGTTTGTATCGCACGACCTGACACCAGTGTCGCGGATTCGCGCCCGCCGGCGTGCGAACGGCCACGTAACTCGAATCGCGGCACGTCGCCCACCGGACGGACAATCCAGTCGTGACCCTCTCGGACTAACGCCGGGAACCAGTCACGGGTGGACCTTTCGGTCTCACCGCGATCGAGCCAATCGGCCCCCGCGTGGGATAGGGTTGCTCGCCAAATTCGACCTACCTAAGTACCCACACGGAGGGTAGACCGGGCGATTGCACCTCGCCGCAGGTCGACTTCGGACACGGGCCACTTAAGCGACCCGTTCCATACTATCGGGATAACCGAGCGGTGTTATTCGTCGACCTCGACGGTTCGATTAATTATCGGGCGTCTTAACCCACGACCAACCCTTTACGTGAAGCAAGATGAGGATTCAATGAAAGAAATGACGAAGCGAAGCGGGAAAACAGTTCAATAATAAGCACATTTATTTCGCGATGAACGGAAAGCACACATATACAATTCCACCAAAAGCACATGGAAAAGAAGAAGACAAAAAGCAAATGCAACAATGCAGATCTAATACCGACTACGCGAGCACACGGCGACGCTTATACAATTTTACTTCACAGAGGCGCCGACAACACATATTCCCAAAGCAAAAGAAAAGAGAACCACCCTCCAGGATGAGGGGGTAGGCGGGCCTGGGGCCGAGACCGTGTCGGGCCTACCCGTCTGATGATGAGACGCGGAGCGGCGGTGGTGCCTCAACTCCGCGGGCCTCGCGGACGGTGTCTGGTAGGGGGTGGGAAGGGGGCCCCCTTTTGTCGCACTATCTCAGCGCGGGGGGAAACAGGAGGGGGTTGCTGATGCTCGGGGAAAGGAGGATTTCACAAAAATCGCGGGTCCCGCGATGAGCGTCTCCACCACGACCTCGGTCGCGCCGCCGGCCTTTCTCTCTCCTCAGTTCCCCGAATCCGACGCGAGCACCCCTCGTCCGCCTTCGCCTCTCCACAGCTCCGTCCTCTTCACTCCGACTCCGCGAACTCCCAACTGCACTGAACTCTTCATCCGCTGCCAACTCAACTCTTCCTCCTGCGAACTGAACTCCTCTCAACTTCCACTCGACTGGCCTCGACTGACGAACGCAGTCGTTTTTATAAGCCCCGTGGCTTCGCTCTCTCATCTTTGACCCTCTGCCTCCGACCTTTCACCTCGCTCCCCATTGGCCCGAGAAAAAGTGGGCGTGAATGCTTTTTGATCCATGAATTTGCATATAGCGACCGCCCTCCAACGCTCTGGAGGCGGGGCCAAATCGCCCCTCGCTCACCGATTGGACGGAACAAAAGTGGGCGTGAGTCGTTTTTGATCCGTTTTTCTGCGGAAAGTCCGCGATGCTTTTGAACACGCTGCTCGGTGCGCGCTCTACACGAGTCCAGCATCGGTGCCCACGAGTGGCGCGAGATGACGGTGATGCGATGGTGGCGAGTTGTGACGGTAAAGGTCGTGGCGGTTGTGGTGAAGCGGCGTTGTGGTTGGTGGTTGTTGTTGTGATGGCTGTTGAGACGTGGTTGGTGGTGGTAATAATGGCGGTTGGTCCAAAATAAAGATAGTAAAAGAAAAACGGCTATCCTGAAGAGTCGCAGCCTTCATGAATGACATTTATTCCCTCTAGACAACGGGTTTGGGCCTAACTACACATATACTTACCGAGATATCTCACCTAAGGGACCTGAATGGTGGTTTGCGAATTTGGTCAACCACAACAATATATATATATATATATATATATATGTATGTATATATGTATGTATATATATATATATATATATATATATATATATATATATATATATATATATATATATATATACATACATACATACATACATATATATATATATATATATATATATATATATATATATATATATATATATCGGGGCATATGAGACGCCTGGTGTTGGCGCAGTGGTTAGGGCAGCGGCTTGGGATCCAAAAGGTCCTGAGTTCAAGCCCCGTTGGGCCACTGAATTAATACACCAGGGGGTTGACTCAGCCTGTCATCCTTCCGAGGTCGGCGAAATGAGTACCAGTGTACTGGGCCGGTGTATACCCCGGTTAAAATAGGTGTACCATATCCCTGTGTCGTAAGATGCGACCAGGGTTGCGTCAGGAAGGGCATCCGGCGTAAAACATGTGCCAAATCACTATGCGGATCATCCGCTGTGGCGACCCCAAACGGCAGCAGCCGAAAGAAGAAGAAGAAGAAGAGAATATCGGGGCGTATTATGTGATACCGGTCGTCCGTCTGTCCGTTCCTGTCGCACTCTAACTCCCAAAGTTTTCAACTTTCACATTTCATATTTGGAACACAGGTACAGACTGTGGAGACGGTGTGTCGCGACATACGTTCGTCATTTAAAGTGGTTGCCATGGCAACCAGGATGCTGTTTTCCATGTCGTCGCACAATTCTGTATGGACCTTCTTGTTTTATTTTAAGAGGCAGCTCCATGAAATTTTAACAAATGATAGAGGACTTCCGTCTGAATCCAGAAAGTGTTCACTCTTTCTTGTACATAATGTGTCGGTGACGTGTTTTTATCTGCACAATATATATATATCGGGGCGTATTATGTGATATCAGTCGTCCGTCCATTCCTGTCCGCAATCTAAGTCCCAAAGTTTTTAACTTTCACGTTTCATATTTGGTACATAGGTGCAGACTGTGGAGACGGTGTGTCGCGACATACGTTCATCTAAAGTGGTTGCCATGGCAACCAGGATGCTGTTTTCCATGTCGTCGCACAATTCTGTATATACCTTCTTGTTCGGGCGTATATTGTGCTCACTTGAGCTCTTCTTTTTATTTGCAATACATTTCCATTCAATTTGTGTCACGGTTCGTTTGTAATGGCATGCACAACATGTGGGAGGTGTTCTGGAATTTATTTCCTCAGATCAAATATACTCCTCAGGTTCAGAATTCAGATCATTTATTGTGAGGACAGGAAAAGAAAAACACAGACAGAAGTTTAAAGCTGTAAACACAGAATCCATATTTATACATTGTGAAGTGATATCTGTTGTCAACACATTTAATCAGAATTGTTTGTGGAAATTTCTTTCAACATCTTTGTCATTACAAGTTGTTTTTAAACCTCAAAATTTTGCAAATTTTTCATTGTAATACAGGGATTAAACAAAACATCTCCAAAGAGGCTTGCTTGTACAATTAACACTGGAAACATTTTTTAGCAGATTATTAGAGACTTGTATTCATATTATAATGAAAGGGAAGACCAAGAAGGAACCCAAAGAAGTAAAGAGCAAAGATGGAGTCAGGAGGAACATAGATAGGATTCGGGTTTCATTCGGCCGCTACTCCCCTCCCCTCAAACCCATCCAGGCACAACCAAGTGGGCCTTACAGAAAAAATACAGAATTAACTTCTCTTGTGAGATAGATAACGAAAGAGAGGAACAGCATTTATAATTCCACAGATGAATCTCAAATGGTAAGAGAAGGTTGAGACGTGCAGTTTGAGTGATCTCGATGTCATGCACGAAGCTTGGTAGGAGATGTCACCCTTGCCGTACACAACTGCAAGACTCACAATTTCTCAGCAATGAATCAATTTACACATTATAATAAAAGCCATTGTTACAGTGAAACATTGTCCATCAAATAATTAAAAGCTTCATGGAGTATACATGATCGATACATGTGTATGAATCTGAATTCCTGCAATTAATTAGAATCAACTTTAAAGGAATATATTTCTTTTTATTATGTTGCGACTGCAAAGTTTTTCATCAATTGTGTATAAACTTGAAGTATTTATTTATTTGCCTTGATAAAGCTCAGTTAAATAATATAGTTCAACACATTCTGGTGACTTGTGAAATACAACCCATGTTGACTAAGCTTCGCTGATCTGATCAGCTGTAACACTTTTACAAGAATCTTTTACTGTGGCTCTGAGTTTCAGCAAGTTTTTTTTATTTTTTAAAGAAACATTTAGCTTTGAAGTTCAATAAACTCTCAGAACAGAGTATATTTAATGTGCTTCCATTAACAAAGATCAAAAAATTGGATTTGCCTTTTACAATTTCCTCCTCTTGTCCAATAAAGGACAATATCACATTTTAAAATTTGGAAATCTTCAATTCAAATTGATATTAGGATCAATTTGTCTGTCATCAAGAGCATACACCATCTTTGTTGGGGGAATTGAGACGAGTCAGCCTTTACCAGGTGTTTCCTGGGAGCAGGGTAGTGACATGACTATACCTCATAGGCCGCCTCTCCTTTGAGATCTCGCCGGTCACTGGTAGTTTAGTCAGTCGTAGCGTACCCTTTGATGAAAGATGAAGACAAGCAGTCAGTACTGGACCACCAGTGTGGCGAGACCGCTCTTTGCTCCTTGGACTGTAACTATCAATCCTCCCAGGAAGTGTCATGCCCTGATAACAGAAGAGATGTCCAATAACCCCAACTTGGGTTATACAAGATCACAGGCCTCCAATTAATCATAATTATCATCATTATGAAGAATTGTTTGAAAGTCGGATTTAAACGACATTAGTTTACAATTTAAATGAAATTTGAATGGGGAATTGAAGCAGTATGAATGTACTCAGAGAGCACAGAGCCTGTTTATAGAAGCACATTAAATGTAGAACATGTCTGAAGCATAATAACATAAAAGGGAAGGTTGTGTCTGAAGCATAATAACATAAAAGGGAAGGTTGTGTCTGAAGTGTAATAACATAAAAGGGAAGGTTGTGTCTGAAGTGTAATAACATAAAAGGGAAGGTTGTGTCTGAAGTGTAAAAGGGAAAGCCATACATATATATATATATACATATATACATTTTTTTTTTCAGAATTCCATAATTTCAATCACATCATGGTCACGTCATTTTCAGCTTTCTCTTTGTCCTCATACAAATCTTCGATCTCAATGTGGTGAAATCCCTCAAAGGTCTCTTCTATTGTTTCCTGGGTCATTCCAGCCCATTCAGGTTCTGTAACCATGAGCTGGGTCACATCTTTCATCCTGCATTTTGTGAATAATATTGACAAGCACTTCACAATCACAATAACAGCAATGATTTACATGAATCCAATGAAAATAAAGTGTCGAATCTTTGCTCTGAGAGCACAAAATATTCCTTAAAAAAAAAACAAAAAATTGTATACCTTGTCAAGGCTCATATGAGAGCTAACACACAGCAAGGGGGCATGAGACGAGGGGTGGGAGTGGGAAGGACAAAACAGTGGGGAACAGAGACATAAGATCTGTGGAAGGGAGAGAGATGGGGTGGGAACATTGGAAATACAAGATGGACACAACAGGGACTTTCAGGAAGGAAAGCAGGGAATTTGAAAGAGGTGGATTAACGGGGGTCGAAAAGATCGAGGATTTGGATGGGGGACGAAAAGAGGTGGTGGTGAACAGCTGTTTTGAAGGCTTGGAGGGAAGATTGGGATTGAACAGAGTGAGGGAGTTTATTCCAAAGGTGGAAAAAAGAGGAAAGTTTTTTTTTGGAAACAAGACCCTTCAGCGAAGACCCAAATTCCCATCCCTTGTTGTGGTATTTCGCTCTCTTCATATGCTACATAACAAGACCCTGCCCAACAAAATGGGAACCATGGATATCCCTGTGTCCACATATGAAATCGGTATTATTTCAGGTTGGCTGGGGTTCGGTGAGATAATCCACTCATATCTATCCTTACCCTGGTGGTCAGTCCTTTAATTGCCACCCTTGTTCAGCATCATGTTTACATGTTGAGTTACCAAAGTAGCGTCCATCACTTTTCTGACGAATGAGACAAACCATCCCCATTTATCTGTTCATAACTTCAAAATGAGGTGGGTGTACCTTCAATTCTTTCACATTTGTTAATTGGACTGCATTTCTTTTATACTTCAGAAAGTACCATTCCTTATAATCAGTCACCTGTATCCCCCTTTTTCCCATTTATCTTTTTTTCCATAATTACCCCTGGTGTTTTCTTTACTCAAAAGTTGGGTTACTCTGTCTACGTTCCAATAATCCACATATATCTTCTCCTTGCAGTGGGACTGCCAAGAGGGCAACCCATGCTTGGATGAGTGAGGAAGTTGTGAACAAACCCAACACTTACTCTTGTTCATACTATTGGCATGGTGTGAAGATATTGCTAAGAAAGTGTTCAGTGGATGTTTACTCATGTGTTTGTGCAATGGTATACTTCATCTTATTCAGGTGTTCAACGTGTCGGTGATGTGTACTTTGGTTGGTGTTTATCCCATTTTTAGCAAGTATGCAAGCTTCTTTGTTTGGTAAGTTAACATTTATACCATAAGGTCGACTTAAATCAGCTGGTGGCACAGCACCTTTAGCCTCCATCGAGTTGATTATCACAAAAACAATGAAGGTACATGAGAGGGTTATCATTAGCCATGAAAGAGTGAACAGACAGTTCAAGTCTTTTCGTTTCGGCCACCCACTCCGCTGGCTCTCTTGCAGTGGCTGGAGTGGATCCATGTTTGACGATCCTCGCATTTCACCGCAGTGTGTGTTGTCAGTAGCACCAGGTGGAGTCCATTCCACTTTGGCTGGAGCGTTTTTTTCGTTTATGAGACTTGATATCGACGAAGTCTCCAGAGACGAAGCCATGGCACTCATTGGTTGCTGGTCCAGGTCATGCTTCTTTTAACTGTGAACGAAATGCTTTCACAACACATGTTAATGCAACACAGAATTCAAGCATAGTGTCGTCCATCTGATGGATATCCATTTGCTTCATCGTTAAGGGGGCTAAGGATGGCACTCTCATTGGTCTACCCATCAAGATTTAATGTGGAGAAAGACTTGTTCTGCTGCTCGGTGTTGATCGCATTGTCATTTAGTGCTCATGGTATAGCATCCGGCCATTTTGTTACTTTGTTCACAAATCTTGGCTCACTCATTTTACTTGCAACTCCATGCACAACTCTTTCACTACCTGCCCTGTGAAATGTGTCCCTTGATTTCGCTCCATTTGTCCTGTACAATGAACAGCGACCTCCAGTATTTCTCTCATTTATTTCGCCTCCCAGCCGATACACAATTTAACATCTCCTTGGAGTTTGACAGTCAACCCATTCATGAAAGCACATTTCAATGGAACTGTGATGTTGTTCTCATCCATTCCAGAATATGATTTAAAGGCAGTTCTCAACCTCTCCAAATAATCGGATGGATCTTCACCGACCCTCTGCTTCCACGATTGAACCTTATCCCAGTCCACTTGTATTGGCAAATTCCCAATGGCGTCTCTGAAGGTTTGAAATTCTCACTATTTAGCTGCTTCTGGAAAATCATCCCGTCCAAATGGCACAGCTTCCCATTCCGCAGTTGTTTTCAACTGTTGAAATAATAATCCCTCTCGCATTGTCAATTTTAACAGCATGTCTCGGCCGCGTATCGTTGGTCAATGGCATTGTATGATTCATTCCAATTCTTCACCAAATTGTCTCAGATTTTCCCCAATGGATGATATTTCCTCCGCTATTGTTTGTAACTCTGTTGATGACCAAGGTCGGGACACATAGCTAACTTGTCCCACTCACAGCCCTGGGAATGCTCTTAACGGAGCTATCGTTTCCTTGATTCGCTGCTTCTCGTCTCTCAGCGGTCATACTTGTGGTAACTGATTCTTCTCACTCCACTGCACCTTGAACACTACCTACCTCTTTTAAGTCGGGTTGCATTGCAAGCGGAGTGAAGGCTCCCCCTTGAGAGCTCCCGGTTCATACCTGGGTGAAGGTTCCTCAGCCACACTGGGTGGAACATGTTGATATGCTGGAGGCACCTCTTCCTCATCATCGACTTCCTCAGTTACTGTCTCTGTTCCAGCCCTGTGTTCAACCCATTTGGAGGTTGGGCTTCCCCTTTTGTTTGTCTTTTCCCTCATCTGTCCTAATGGCCATTTGCCTTGTCACTTCTGACATCATACGTCGTGCCCTTTGTAAGCTATCTTTCAGACTAAGCCAATTTTGATTTCTCATCTCTTATTCTGCTTTCCTCTCCCCATGGAAAAACTTTCTCCAATCCACATCCTTTGTGAGTTTCTTTTCACCACTTCTCCTGTCCAATTCCTTCCTCAGATTTTCTAGCCAACCACTTTTGAATGTACCATTCTTTGCAAAACCTGTCCTCAAAAATCTTTTGTCCACTCGTACCACTTGTCTATATCAGCTGCTGATCTCTCTCCATAATGATCACACACAGGGGCTCAAGTTGTCGACCTCCTCATGGTGAGCCCTGGTTCCTGAGCAATCAGGCGAACGACAGCATCCAGAGACAGCAGCAGCAGCATCAGCACTAACATTTATATAAACGCTGCTACAGCAACTCCAATGCACCTTCAGAGACCGCAGCCTGGTGTCAACACAGAACACGTGCCCTTTTCAGGGCAGACATCAACAGATGTCACAAGGGACGGCATCATTGTGCTGCAACTGAATGTGGAAGGCCAAGATCATCATGATTGAACATTTGCTACAAACCCATAAAGTTACTGCAATTCTTCTCCAAGAGACCCATATAAGCGATAGCTCCCGTTTGAAGATTCCTGGCTTCACCTTGGCTGCACACACCGAGAATGATATCCATGGGATCGCCACCTTTCTCAGGAATACAGCAAAGTGGAAAACAATTGCTACTTCCCCCTCAGACTCCAGCGTGGAATGGGCAGCAACACAAATCGAAGGCGTCACTGCCATCAATGTCCACAAGCCACCAACATCCCGGCTTCATGCAGACTCCATTCTCGCCTTTGGCCCACCCTGCATCAACGCTGGAGACTTCAATTTCCGCAGCACCACATGGGGCTACAGCACACCCAACCCGGATGGCACCACACCGGAGGAATGGGCCTCAGCATCTGGTGTGCAACTTCTGTATGCCCCTAAACAACCAGATAGCTTCCACTCAGGCAGGTGGAACACGACTTCAAACCCTGACCTGGCCTTCGTAAATTTGAATGGCCCTATACCCAGCGGATTATCCTGGACCTTTTTTTCCGAAATCACAACATCGGCCGTCGATAATTATCATCCCAGATAGCCCGATTGAACCAGTCCCGATTAAACCGGTCAAGAGGTGGAACTTCCGCAAGGCTAACGGGGATCATTTTACAAACCTGGTGGATGTAGGGATAGATAGTCTTCCCACCCCAATTTCTTCCAACCTGGATAATGCCTACTCAGCCCTCTGTAAACTCCTCATCAGGTCAGCAAAGAGCACCATTCCACGTGCTTTCCACCACTGCTACATCCCCACATGGGATGAGGTGTGTGATGCACACGACAACGAATTCCTGAATGCTGAACCTGGAGAAGAGGCAGCCTCCTTGTCCGACTGGAACGACTCCTCCTTGTCCGGCTGGAACCAGTTGTCGACCCCCAACTACCTGATGAACAAGCAGGCTTCCACCGTGGATGCAGCACTGCCCAACAGATCGTGAAGCTGTCAAATGATATAGAAGACAGTTTTGAGAAAGGCCACAAGGCGGACGCTGTTCTGGTAGATCTTACTGCTGCCTACGACACTGTCTGGCATCAGGGTCTAACTTTGAACCTCCTCCGGACCATCCCTGATCGACATCTTGTGCGGTTTGTCACAAACATCCTTGCAAACCGCAGCTTTGTCCTAAAGACCAGTGATGGACAGTCCAGTAGGCCTCGACGCCTCAGAAACGGAGTCCAACAAGGCTCAGTATTGGCTCCAATGCTATTCAACCTATACGTCAGCGACCTGCCACCTACAACATCACGACAGTACGGCTCCGCTGACGACCTTGCTCTTCTACACTCAGACAGAAACTGGTCAAACGTAGACGATGTACTGACGTCAGACATGGCACTTGTGGCAGCGTACCTCAAGACCTGGAGACTGAAGCTGAGCGTGGAAAAACCACTTTGACAGCCTTCCATCTGAACACCAAGGAGGCCCGCCGTCAGCTCACAGTCAACGTCAATGGCTCACCTCTGCCCTACAACCCCTCCCCAACATACCTTGGGGTGAAACTACATCGGCAGCTGACATTCAAGCAACACCTTGAATTCCTTCGCACAAAAGTGTCCTCCAGGAATAACCTCCAACGTCGTCTGGCAGGGTCATCATGGGAAGTCAGAACATCCACTCTCCGAACTAGTGCTCTCGCCCTGGTCTACAGTGCTGTCGAATATGCCGCTCCAGCGTGGTGCTGGAGCTCACACACAAGGAAGCCAGATGCAACTCTCAATGACACCTTGAGAATCGTCACTGGCTGCCTGCGACCCACCCCAACTGAGTTCCTGCCAGTGCTATCAGGCATCGCTTCTGTAACCCTTAGCAGAGAACACCACGCATATAGTCTGGTGAACAAGGCCCTGCTGGACGCCAGGCATCCATTACACAATCTCGTACAGGACTCACAACAACTGGGCCGTCAACGTCTGCCTTCTCGCCGCCCCTTCTCTCGCCACGCAGCAACCCTGTGTGGTTCGCACTTTAACACCCTCCATACATGGAGAACTGGCTGGCAGCAAACCCCTCGACCCACTCAATTCACTGTCATACCAAACATGATGTTGCCACCAGGGGCAGATCTACCCCGTAAAGAGTGGGTAACCCAGAACCGGCTGCGCATAGGGGTTTGCCGGTTCAATGCCAGCATGCACCGTTGGGGGCTGTGTCCATCTGCAGCCTGTTCATGCGGATATGTGGAACAGACTGCGCAGCACATCATCTATGAGTGCCCTACCCTCCGCCCACCTGAGAATGCATTAATTGATCTGACGAACCCCAACCCCACCACAGTGAGCGGGCTGCAGCGCCTGTGTGATTCCGCATACCTGTCTCAAACGCAAGTAGTGGTATCACACATCCCCTTCATTCTCAGGTAAATTCATTTCACTGACCTTCTCTGATCTATCATCCATCTTGCTCACTTTTAGTGCAAAACAAACAAAAAAACAAAATCAAAATCAAACAATATGCAACTTCAAGGAAAAAAATTCAAACAATACAAACACCGAACATCCATCCATCCACCCATCCATCAGGGCCACACATAAGGGCTCTGGTGCTGCTTAAGCAGTCTCCTGGGCGAGTGGGCACAATCCTGGACGGGTCACCACTCGAACACAGGATAACAAGCAAGCTGGCACTCATTTTGCCAACCTCAGAAGAACAACAGATAGTGTCAACCTCACCTGATATTAATTCAACAGCCAAGTGGGATTTGAACTCAGGATCCGAGGATCGCAAGCCCACCACCCGAACCATTAAGCCAGGGGTTCCCAACCTGGGGTGCCCGCACCCCCTGGGGGTGCGAGATGGAATTTCAGGGGATGCGACAAAGAGTGGCTTGTGTCCTTGAGTGACGAGTCACGAGTCATCACTCAGCCAGCTGCCAGTGTGCCTTGAGAAGTGGTACTCGGTGGTTGTGTTGCGTAGATCGTAATCTCGTTTACGAGTATTTAATCAAAAGGAGAGAATAACAGAATTAACATGTAAGTAAAGTAACTGATTGTCAGAGTATTGGTTCACGAGCGCCAGCCAGAGTGACCACTATATTCATTTTGTCTGTGTGTCTGTCTGTCCAGAGCATAACTCCGTGGACTTTGATCCGATCTTGATGAAACTTGGTTATGTGTTCGATATCAATGTCTCGTTGTGTTTTCATGGATGAGGGCGTGGCTACGCCCATTGTGGGCGGAGCCACGCCCAAAAAATAGCCATTTTTTGGGGGTAATCTGATTTAAAATCTATCTTCTCCTTGGGAATTGATTGAATGGAATGGGTTCTTCGGTATTTGAATCACAAAATGAATTCTCTAAAACTTGTCGTTGTCCGGTTTTTCATTTTCATCCCAAGGTCAAGGTCACAAGGTCAAAAACTTAGAAAACGACTGCCCAAACTTTGAGAGCTCGGATGACAATATTTTTTCTGCATAATCTTGAGGTCATTCCCCACCTAAAGTCTGGAAACCATTTTGCTCTGTCTCGAACACCTTGCCCGTGGCGCCCCCTTCAAGTTTGTTTTTACGCTGATTTCATCAAAGTATGGATAATCCGAGGAGTGCGAAATGCCACATAGCCAAGATGACGTTATATTGTTTCTGGAATGTTTCAGAGGAAGTTTTGCACCAAAGGTCATCATCCTTGACCTTTGACCTTTAAAGGCCCCAAAGGTCAAATTTTCAAAGTTGTGGGAATAGAACAGGGTTTTATTTTGTCTACCTTGTCGAGGCTCGTGCGAGAGGTAACACACAACGCACAGCAAGGGGGGCATGAAACAAGAGGGGAGGAGTGGGAAGGACAAAACAGTGGGGAACGGAGACATTAGGAGATCTGAGGAAGGGAGAGGGATGGGACGGGGAACATGGGGAATAGAAGATGGACATTACAGGGACTTTCAGGAAGGAAAGCAGGGAATTTGAAGGTCGGCTTGGGTGGATTAATTATCGGGGGTAGAAAAGATCGAGGATTTGGATGGGGGAGGATAAGAGGTGGTGGTGAACAGCTGTTTTGAAGGCCTGGAGGGAAGAATGGGAAAGAATAGAGTGAGGGAGTTTATTCCAAAGGCAGGAAAAAAGAGGAATGAAAGAGTGAAGATGAGCAGTGATTCGTGATTTTGGTAGTTTTTACCAGAAGGTGGTTGTTGGCAGACCTTGAGCCCCCTGTGGAAATGTGGTGGGGACAAATCGCAGAGAGAGCAGGGGTGGCGAGGCTGGAGAGGAGACGGTAGAAGACAGAAAGACCACCGACCAACCTGCGGTGATTGAGTGAGAGGCCCAAAGACTCAGCCTCATTGTGGGAGATGCCAATGATCCGAAATGCCTTGGTTTCTACAGCGTGAAGCCGAGAAAGGTGGGAGGCAGGAGCACCAGCCCAGAGGGGAGAGCAGTACTCCATCAGGCTGCAGACAAAAGCTTTGTCAGTAGTCAGGAGCTCAGGAGGGCCGAGGAAGGACTTTGCACGACGGCGGATTCCCAGTCGGCGACTGGCTTTGGAGGCGAGGTTTGAAATGTGGCTCTCCCAGGAAAGGTCATGGCAGATAGTGAGACCCAGAAGCTTGAAAGAAAGGACTTCTTCCAGAGCATTGTTGAGAAAGTGGATGGGGGAGGGGGGGTTCTAAATGGTCCTTTCGAAGAGACATAGTGAGAGTGTGAGATTTGTCCGGATTGAAAGACAAACCAAGCTGTTTGCTTGGGTTTTCGACCTTCTTCGACGAACTAACTCTAATAAGCCATAGCACGTTTCCTGTTTCCTTATTTGAATGTCCACAACATTGTTTTGTGACCTTTAAAGGTTATGCAAAGGTCAAATTTTGAAAGTTGTTGAAAAGAAACCGGGTTTTCGACATTTTGCAGCCAATAATCTGTAACCCGTACCGCATCATGTTGATCATTTTTTATAACTTGGTCAAAAATTATCACATTGTCTCGTCCTTGACTTCTGAAACAATCAACATCGTCAAATACCGCTCGTGAACCATTGTCGTCTTCAGATTTGCTTTTAAAATCATTATAACGCAACATCTGACACAATCATTGTACATCATTACACCTACACTGCAGACATAAGATATTTGTCTTTGTTCATTTTTACGGGCGAGTGACTGGTTTTCGTACACGAAGTGATGGGCTGGAAAACTGTTGCAGCGTGTTACAAATTTGCATTGTGTCTCCATACTGAGTGTGATCTATCTTAGCACGTTGACCACCAGACATATTATTGCATACTACCACTGGTGAACACTTTATTAAAAGAATTTAATCGTGAACATTGTAAACTTTCGGAAAACTCGTATTCGGCACTTTTGCAGAATAATGGTGATTCAACAATTGCTTGTTTAATAGTCTTGAAGTTAGTATTTTATATTTGACATCAATTAATTGTAAAACGGTGTAAAAATGTGTGTTTTAAGTACTATTTAAATTTCGAACTACTTCTGCCGGTCGCTGTGCTGAATAAAGGTTACTTGTGAGAGAGAGCATAATGTTCGTCTTTCTTAGATTTTTTTTTCATTAAGCACTTCATTTCACTGGTCAACACGATTTCTCTTGCATGGGGGTTTTCAATGGATTCTCGCTAACTTTTGGATCCTGAGTCCAAATCTGTCATTAGTTTTTGCCTGTCACATCAGGTGTTTGAACGATGAAAAATCATTATTTTTGAGAAAACAGCAATTTTACACTCGAAGTTGAAAAACACTGTTGCATTAGAAGATCGATAGATGAAAAAATGTTTACAATGAAAGGTACCTACTTCAATTACAATATTTAATCATACATTAACATATCATCCATGCTTGCTTGCACATATTTTTACACATTTTTAATGAATGAAAAGTTTACAAATTTCACGAAACTAAGTTAAATATATAGGTGGAAAAAGTTCCCCTTAACATGGTGTACATCACTGAAATACAAGGCATCACTCAAGCTCAAAGCATTTTTCTGAGTGTTGTGACTTTTCACGACATTCAGAATGCAGCAATAAATGCAAAAATATGCGAATATAACAAAATAAGTACCGGTACTTGAAAGCGTAAGTATCCAAAGGCACAGGTGTGATCGTATTACAACATAGTGAACCTCCTCTTTGTGGACAATCTCATGTACAGCATCTGGGACATCCCTCATCAAACTCCAGCAGTAATCTGTCATCATATTTGAGTCCAAACGACCTTGATAACGTTCTTCCATCACTTTAATGTCTTGATCCAAACGTTCACCCTGTTCCTCGCTTACATCTCCAAGGTTATCTGGAAACTCGCTTAGGTCGGTGACTGTGCAAGTAGTGCACCTTGAAGGTTATTCTGCACCCCAGCGCTCACAGACTAAGGAGCAGCTCCTCCACAATCTCTCGGTAGTTGTCATCTTTCTTGTTCCCAAGAAAATTCTGCACCACATTAGTGAATGCATTCCACGCTCGAGCTTCGACAGCGGTCATCGTCGTAACGAAGTGTGGGTCCTTGAGTAATGCTCTGATCTGAGGTCCGTCAAATATCCCTGATTTTTTCTTCTCGTCGCTAAGACTCGGAAAGTTTGAACATATGTAGCCAAAGCAGTCTCCAGTGTGATCAAGAGTTTTAACAAACTGCTTCATCAGACTGAGTTTGATGTGCAATGGTGGAAGGATGATATTTTTCCAATCAACCAGTGGTTCATTAATGATGTTCTTGTCACCAGGTATCAAACTATTCCTTGATGGCCATTCCTTTCTCACCCAGTGCTCCTCATTAGCCCTACTGTCCCAGTAGCATAGGAAACAAGGGTATTTGGTGTAACCTCCTTGTTGCCCCAAAAGGAAGTTTACCATTTTCAAATCCACACAGATCAACCATTCATGATCGTGGTACTTCAATCGTTCAAGTATAACCTTGATGCTTGCAAACTTCTCCTTTAGGGTCACTGAGTGTCCCATAGGGATGGATCCATAGATGTTCCCATTGTGAAGTAAAACACATTTCAAACTTCTTTTCGAATTGTCAATAAAGAGTCTCCACTCACTTGAATGATACGCAAGCAATCCCATAGCGAGAAGAAGACCTTCAACATCATTGCAGTATACAAGTTGACCATCAGAGTGGAAGTACTTCCTCAGTTCTGCCTCTCTGTTGCGATAAAATGAGACACTTGTGCCAGGTTTGAGAAGGTTTTTCTCTTGCAGTCTGGAAGCCAACAACTCAGCAGATTGTTTTGGCAAATTCAAATCTCGGATCAGATCGTTCAATTCAGGCTGACGATACAGAGAAGGTTGATCAAAAAACGAATCCAATAGCTTGTACTCTGCATCTGCTTCTTCATCATCATCATCATCGGATAAAGATGTGGATGAAATAAGTGCTTCCTCATCAATCTCTGCGAGCTCGGTAAAAACAGGTACAGGTATTTCGTCACAATGAGGAACTGGTTGTACAGCAGAGGGTATGCTGGGGTATTTCATGTATTGCTTGTTTTTCTTATTGAATCCTTTGACATTTACAAGGCAGAAGTAGCAGTCATCTTGGTGATTTTTTTGGTTCTCTCCAAACCATCGGCACACCAAATTTGAGCTGAGCATTCTTTCCTTGAGACCATGATCTCAGAGTTTCGACACAAGTCGTGCATACTTTATGAGAGGCCCAGTTTTTGTCCTGGTCTCCAAGCGGTACTTTAAAGTAGGCACGGTACACTCTCTTGACGAATGTGGTGATGTTGCGTCTTTGAGGTGCTAAAGTGAAGCATCCACAGATATAGCAGACGATATGTGGGTCGTTACAGCACTTTCTTCTCTTTGAAGGTGTAGACATAGTGTAAGGTGTAGACATAGAAGGCTTGCAGTGTAAGGTACCAGGTACCGGTATAAACAACCCCAATGAATCAGCTGTGCCCACCCACTGAGAATCGCGTAATACACTAATGCTCGCGACACGCGAGATTAGGTGGAGTCTTAACAGCAGATTAGGTAGTCTTCACAGCTGCAAATCACAAATACGTCAAAGACGTAAACTACTGATGCATACGTTGATTATTTTAAGAGAATCAGACAATAACTCCACTTTGCTCATGGCAGGCTGTTTACCATGGGGGCTGTTTACAGCGACGGGTACTCGGAATAATCAAGCTTTTTCTGTTTTATACCCACCAAGATTGCCAGACTGGATGGTCAACTTTTGTAAAAATTCATATGGAGCATTCAGATAGCACAAAAACTTGATGTGATAGAGCAAATCTGAGCTCAGATTTGGATTCAGCAGCCCAAAGTTAGCGAAAAACAGTTTCCAAAGTTTATGCAAGAAAAAAAAACTATATTTTTGTAGACCAGTTATTGACACATTTACTTACTTGCGGCTATTAGGTTTTTATTATAACTCGTGCGGGCCCGTAGGTGCGTAAACGACGACTGGATTGGGGCATTTTTTTCACCCCCCCCTCTCTCGTGCCAGTACCCTCTCTCGTGGGTGAGGCGTGCCAGTATGTGCAGCTTCGTTCCTTCGCTCTCGTAAATGACGACTGGATTGGGGCATTTTTTCAATTAGATCGGACCAACCGTATCATAAATGGCCATAACTTGGGAAACACCTGGGAAACATACTCAGGTCCCCAGCGTCAATTGTGACGTCACATCAAGCGAAGAAGAATTGTGACGCCCCCTCTCTACCCCCCTCTCTTGAATTGTGACGCCTCCTCTCTCCCTCCCATCTCTTGCCCCCCTGTCTCCCCCCTCTTTCCCCCCTCCTCTCTGTAAATGTATTCACAAAAAAAACAAAAAAAATAAATAAACATTAATTGTGACGTTATTCGTGACGTCATAACACCGTGTCCTGTCATTGGTTTGGTAAATAAATGGCCATAACTTGGGCACCGCTTGTCCGATTAATATCAAACCTTGAAAAGGCACATACTCAGGTCCCCAGCGTCGATTGTGACGTCATACCAAACGAAGAAGAAGAATTGTGACGCCAATCGAGCAAAAATAAATAAATATTAACTGTGACGTCACAGCACCGTGTCTTGTCATTGGTCGACAGATAAATGACCGTAACTTGGGAACCGCTTGTCCGATTAATATAAAACCTTGAAAAGGCACATACTCAGGTCCCCAGCGTCGATTGTGAAGTCATACCAAACGAAGAAGAAGAATTGCGACGCCAACCGTGCAAAAATAAAGAAATAAACATTAATTGTGACGTCATAGCACCGTGTCTTGTCATTGGTCGACAGATAAATGGCCGTAACTTGGGAACTGTTCGTCCGATTAATATCAAACCTCGAAAAGGCACATTCGCGGGTTCCCGGCAATATTCCTGGCAAGTTTCAATGAGATCGGACCGGCGGTCGTCGATCAACGGCGGTCACATACAGACAGACAGACACACATACAGACAGACAGACACACATACAGACAGACACACATACAGACAGACAGACACACATAGACAGACAGACACACATACAGACAGACAGACAGACACACATACAGACAGACACACACACACACACACATTGCTGGAATTATAGATAGATTAAATTATGTTTGCAACTTCTCAGCCTTATTATTGTGGTAATTATTTGAGTTATACAGTCTATGAAAGTGCGAATTAGTGTACCTAATCCTGGTAAGTGTTTCAATGTAATGTGAAGTTTTTAATAATCCAACTAGGTTTAGTTTTTCACTATATTATTTGCTTTTGCGCATGTTGTGAATAACGTATAAATAAACTCCGAAATTGAGTAGTTCAATTAAAATTTGAATCTTCTTTAATACGGATACTGATTTTTGCTCATAAAAAAACTTTGCAATATTGCTTAGAAATGTTATAAATTTATCTAACGAAATTAATTTATATATTTGGTAGATGAGATAAATGAATTTTAAATTTACTATGAATAATTGTGCTGAATTGCAATTACGTTACAAACCGTAGTAACACTTTGCTCATGATAATTAAATTTAATTGCAGGGTCCTGGAGTATTATTACGGATCTGGAAGCCATTTGCACTTCAACAGACAGCAGTCCCAAAGTTTAGTTATCTCGTTAAGTATGTGTATAGTTATAACCGCCCTTGTGTCTCATCCTAATGGGAATTAAATGTGGGCGCTGTGATGTTTCTTTTTAGTTAGGTTATTAAATCCAACAACCAACAAACCAATCCACCACTCCTTCAGCGCTTTTCGGCAACGTGCAGCAGGTCACGTACGTGGGCGGAGTTTTCCTCGACGGAGGATCTCGCCCCTTCCAGAAAGGGTTTGGCCGAAACCCTGTACAATCAGGACAGACAGCGCGCCACCCCCACTGTGATGTATTGGAGAGTCGATAGAGGGGACGTGGTCGGAACCTGGCGGAAACGTGCACACTGTTCGAGCCGATGGTGGCATTGGAAGAGGTATTGACTGTTCCTGGTGAGACTGTCGTTCTGGCCTCGTTCCTGGCTTCAAATGTAACATTTGGCGACGAGGGTAAACGATGGCTGCGTACGGGAAAGTGGAGTTCAACTCCGATCAGTCATGGGATGCTTGCGTGGAACGTTTGTCATTTTACTACGAGGCGAACAAGATCACGGAGGGCGGCACGAAGCGCGCCATTTTATTGTCGGTTGTGGGAGCCGAAACATGTGCAGTCATCCGGTCACTGTGTGCACCCAGGAAACCGGGACAAGTCGATTTTGAAGAGATCGTGGAAATTGTTAAAGAACATTTTTCACCGAAGCCTCATAAAACTCTGGCGCGTTTCAAGTTGAGGGGTTGCTCGCAAAGACCGGAGCAATCCATCAGTTCGTTCCTTGCAGAACTACGAGAAGCAAGCGAACACTGTGAATCCGGGGTGATGCTTGATGTGTTGATAGGTGACCAGTTCATATTTGGGGTGAGTAACGAAAGCCTTCAGAAGAGGCTGTTGGGAACCGACGGACTTACATTGAAGATGGCGGTTGAAAAAGCACTGGCACATGAGTCAGCTCGACGTGGAGCTGCTGTGATTCGTGAAGGTTCTGTGGGGAACAAATCGCCGAGTACAGTCCAGATGTTGTCGTTTATGCCATCGAGGACCGTCAGCTTTTGGCGATGTGGTGGAAAACATGCTCCGAGCAGTTGCCGATTTAAAACCGAATCGTGTCTTCGTTGCGGTAAAATGGGTCATATTGCGAGATGTTGTGGGAGGAAGGTGGACTCCAGTCGTCGGGAAGTGACTCAACCGAAGACTAGAGTCCATTGAATGGATTCATCAACGGAGGAGGCCGCACCTGATTCGGAGATGTCCAGGTATGGGGATTACACCTCGATGGATTGCGGTGACGTGGATGATGATACACTGCATCACACGTCCAGCTCTGGAGCTTTTACATGCACAGTGGAAATGGAAGGCACCAAGGTTGACAAGGAGATAGATACGGGAGCATCCTGCTCTGTCATCAGTCAGAAAGTGTATGATTCTTTGGAAAGCAGACCACCATTGCTCCGTTCTCTCCGTACTATTAAGACGTTCACTGGTGAAACAGTCCCTTTGGTAGGGGAGGCTGATGTCATAGTGAGATATAGAGGTCAGCAAAAATTATTGCGAGTGGTGGTTACTAAGAGTGGGCCCAGTTTGTTGGGCAGAAACTGGCTTGAACAGTTGAAGTTGAACTGGGCGGAGATCAAGCAGCTGAAGATGCATAGTCGCCCAGAGGCAGCGGTGTTAGCTGATTATGAGGACTTATTTGTTGGGGTTACAGGTCGGGTGGTTGGCATGAAAGCTACATTGTATGCCAAGCCAGACTGTAAGCCCAAGTTTTTGAAGGCCAAACCAGTGGCATTTTCTCTGAAGCAAAAGATTGACCATGAACTTGACCGCTTAGAGTCGGAGGGCCCAGTGGAGAGGGTCAAGTATTCAAAGTGGACCTCTCCAATTGTGCCTGTTTTGAAGTCAGATGGTTCATTGAGGATATGTGGTGACTACAAATCTACCTTTAACCAGGCAGCCGTGATTGACCAGTATCCCATTCCAAAAGTGGAGGATCTTCTAGCGGAGAGGAGTGGTGGAAAATAGTCGTCTTAGTTGGACCTCACATCAGCTTTCATGCAGCTGGAGTTGGATGAGGATTCAAAGGACTACACGGCGATCAATACACATCGTGGTCTGTATCGCTACAACCGTCTACCATTTGGTATATTATCGGCCCCAGCTATTTTTCAGAACTTCCTGGAAAACTTACTGAAGTACAGTCCTTTTGTGGTCGTATGACTGGATGATATACTTGTGTCCGGTAAAGACCAAGCAGATCACCTGTGCCACCTTCAAGAAGTCTTCCATCGGTTGAGGCTGGCAGGGATTCATCTGAACAAGGCCAAATGTGCTTTCTTGGCTGATTCTGTGGTGCATTGTGGGTATCACGTAGATGCAACCGGTGTATGGCCGGTGCAGGAGTCCATCCGGGCCATTGTGGAGGCACCGGCACATCAGAATACATCGCAGCTCAAGAGTTTCCTCGGAATGCTGAATTATCATCGGTTTTGCCGAGAGTTGCTGCAGTTCTTGAACCGCTTCACAAGTTGCGACGTAAAGGTGTAGTATGTAAGTGGGGTGTGGAGCAGAGTAAGGCTTTCCAGGAGGCAATCGCGCTTGCTTCCATCCGTGGATGTTTTGATTCACGACAGCAGTGATAAACCCCTGGTACTGTCGGTTGATGCTTCTTCATATGGAGTTGGTGCTGTGCTGTCTCACATCATGGAAGACGGTAGTCAACGACCTATCGCGTTTGCATCAAGATCTCTTAAGCCTACAGAACGTAATTCTGTACAGATTGATAGAGAAGGGCTGGCCATCATCTTCGGAATGAAACATTTTCACCAGTATGTTTGGGGACGTAAGGTTGAAATCCGTACTGACCACAAGCCTTTGCTTGGATTGCTGGGTGAAGACAAGCCTGTACCACATTTGGCTTCACCGAGGGTTATTCGTTGGTGTATTACTCTCAGTGCATATACATATACTTTGAGGTTCAAACCTGGTAAGGCTCATGGTAATTGTGATGCTTTAAGTCGTTTACCCCTACCTGACGGAAGGTTACCAGATGCCCCAAAGGTACCAGAGTTTGAGTTTGTCAGGCAATTGATGGACAACCTTTCGGAACCCATCACAGCATCACAAATACGTGTCTGGACGAGGAAGGACCCTTTGTTGTGTCAGGTGTATCGATATGTACAGAAGGGTTGGCCAGATAAATCACCGTCCGATGAGCTGTTGCCGTTTTTTCGAAGACGAACAGAACGAAGCATTGACACGAATGGGGAATGTATTATGTGGGGAAATAGGGTAATTGTACCCAAACCAGGTCGGGCTCAGTTGTTGGAGGAATTGCATGAGACTCATCCTGGAGTGGTACGCATGAAAGGGTTAGCTCGTAGTTATTTCTGGTGGTCGAATTTGTGTCAGGACATTGAGAGTGTTGTACATCGGTGTAATGCATGTCAAATGAATGCGAGGAATCCTCCAATTGCGAGTTTACATCCTTGGGAATTACCAGCCAGACCATGGCAGAGATTGCATGTGGATTACGCAGGACCATTTATGGGACGAATGTTTTTTGTTGCAGCGGATGCTTTCTCTAAATTTATTGAGATTCGGATTGTGGCCTCAAATTCAGCATCGACAAAGGCAACTATTAAGTGCCTAATGGATGTGTTCAAAACCCATGGGTAAGTTGAACATTTGGTATCAGACAATGGCACTTGTTTTACATCCGCAGAGTTCAGGACATTTTGCCATCGCAATGGAATCTATCACTCCACCACGGCTCCTGTACATCCGGCCAGTAACGGGTTAGCAGAACGTTTGGTACAAACCTTTAAACAGCCCATGAAAAAGATGTCAGCGGACACGGATGAGTTGTCCAACAAAGTCGCTCAGGTTCAGCTAAGGTACAATGCTACACCTCATGCAGTCACCGGAGTTTCTCCAGCTCAGTTGTTATTTCAAAGAAATGTAACGTTGCGTCTTGATTTGATCAAACCCAGGTTGCGTGTTCAGGTGGGGAAGTATCAGGACAAACAGAAGGAGTATCGTGGTGGAACCTCAAGAAAATTTGAGGAACAAGAAACTGTGTATGCCAATAATATGGGGTAAGGAGCACCATGGATGGCAGCAGTTGTTTCGAAGCAAACTGGGCCTGTATCATATCGTGTTGTAAGTGAGTCAGGCCAAACATTGCGACGTCATGTTGATCAGATGCGTACTCGGAAATCTGATGAAGTAGACCCGGGTAAGGTAGAGCCTGTTGTTGACGTACAGCCAACAACGATGGCCACAACCCCAGCAAATGTAACACCTCCAGTGGAAATTGAGTCCTCGGTGACACCAGTACGTCGTTCGGAGCGAATATCCAAACCACCAGATGACTTGAAAGATTATGTTGTGAAACTTGAGGGGAAGGTTATGTGATGTATTGGAGAGTCGATAGAGGGGGCGTGGTCGGAAACGTGCACACTGTACGAGCCGATGGGGGCATTAAAAGACGTGTTGATTGTTCCTGGTGAGACTCTGTCGTTCTGGCCTCGTTCCTGGATTCAAATGTAACACCAGCCAAGGCCCTGAACAGTATGCTCGCATTACTCTGTTGTCTGTTGCTCTCTGTGTTTTCTCATATTAGCTCATATTTTTCTATTTCTGTTTTGCAGATTAACCCTTCATCATGTCAAAAAGAAGGAAATGCAATGATGACTATGTGTCCTTTGGTTTCACTTGCACAACAGGAAATGATGGCTTGCAAAAACCCCAGTGCATTCTTTGTAAAGTTGTGTTTTCCAACTCAAATCTGAAGCCATCCAAGCTTCATGAGCACTTCAAGAACAAGCATGGCGGAGCTGATGTTGGAGGACATGATGTTGGGTCATTGAAAATCAAAAGAGCTCGTTTAGATTCACAAGGAACTCTTGCGTTTCTGTTGAAAAACCACTACTTCTTGCTTCATACCAAGTGGCATATGGAGTTGCCAAATCCAAGAAGCCCCATACAATTGTCGAAGATCTCTTCAAGCCATGTACACTGGAAATGGCAACAATTATCCTGGGCAAAGAAGCAAGAAAAAAATTTGAACAGGTGCCCCTATCAAATAATGTCATTCACAACCGAATCAGTGATTTGAGTGAAGATATTTTGGACCAAGTCATCTCAGCTGTCAGAGCCAGTCCTTTTAAAATCTCTATTCAGTTGGATGAGTCAACTGACGTCTCCAGTTGTACTCAACTCATCACATTAGTGAGGTATGTCAATGATGGTGCTGTGAAGGAAGATTTCCTGTTTTGTAAAGATCTACCTAAAAACACAACTGCAAAGGATGTTATGTAGCTGGTGAAAGACTTCTTTGCTAAACATGATTTAGATATCAAAGTCATTGGTTCTGTGTGCACTGACGGGACACCTGCAATGCTTGGAAATAAATCTGGATTTTCTGCATTGATGAAAAAGGACATTCCAGACTTGCAAGTTACCCATTGTTTTCTTCATCGGCATGCTTTGGCATCAAAAACATTGCCTCCAAATTTGAAGAAACTCCTTGATACTTGTGTGAAGATCATCAACTGGATCAGCGGGAGGGCTTTGAACCATCGCATCTTCAAATCATTTTGTGAGGATCTGGGTTGTGAGCATTCAGTTTTGCTTTTCCACACAGAAGTCCGTTGGTTGTCATGAGGAAAAGCTGCCATTCTTTGAACTGCGGGAAGAAATCAAAGTTTTCCTGGAGGAGCGTGAATGTGATCTGGTTGGGGCATTGGAATCACAGGAATTCACCCAAATGCTGGCTTTACTTTGCTGACATTTTCACTCGTATGAATGAACTGAGTATTTCTCTTCAAGGAAAAGGGATAAACATATTGAAGGCTTGTGAAATGTTCACATCCTTCAACGAAAAGTTACATCATTGGCATCGAAGGATGGAAAGAGGCAGTCTCTCAAATTTTCCTTCACCAGAAGAGATGGTTGATGATGCTGGATCCATAACTCCTACTGTGCGTGAAGAAATTGTGGCTCATTTGGAAATGCTGTCTGAATCGCTTGATGAATATTTTGCTGCTGGAGACCTGAAGATTTCAGAAGAATGGATCATGAATCCATATTCCTATAATTTGGAGAAAATGTCAGATGATGAAGAGCTGAAGGAAGATGTTACTGATTTGCGGACAAATCGAACTCTGGAAATGCAATTTGAAAGCAAGACTTTGGAGGAGTTTTGGTGTGCAGCACAGGATATGTTTGTGCAACTCAGGACAGCTGAGTGGGATTCAAACTCGGGATCCAAGGATCCCAAGCCCACCACCCCAACTATTAAACCAACACCAAGCATAACACAAGTACGTGAGCTCTATATTTCAATTCCTGGTTATCATCCAACAATCACTATTCCTCCGGCTTCTTTCTGAGGATAATCAAAAGGGCTCCTCACCTTAATTCTTTGCAGGTACCCAGGGTCCTCATCCTTTCAACCAGTCAGCGTTCACCTCTTGTTCCTGTGGCTCTTCACTGTTTCACCTCTTGTTCCTTCGGGTTTGCATCCCTGCCGCGACTACGCAAAAACTGTCGTGGAATTTATTTCCTCAGATGGAATAAACTCCTAAGGTTCAGAATTCAGATCATTGATTGCGAATATTGCAAAAGAAAAAACAGACACAAGTTTATAGCTGTAAACTTGAGTTGTCCTTGTCCAAGAAAACTAAATTATTTAAAAAAACAAACTTTTACAGCCACACAGGTGTTCGTCGTGGGATTAGACATCGTCGAGCCCCTGAATGGACCAAGGACTTTGTCACGTGACATGTTACCTTACATTACATGCTTACTATTTTTTTGGGGGGGGGAGGGGCGGTTCATTTCCAGTTGTTATTTTCACGAAAAAAGGAATTTTTGGTATTGGGAGTTACATGAATATTAATGAATGCATGACGAACCGGAACTGACGAGGTGGAACCGAGAATGGCGCCAGAAAGCTGTGGAGTTTGGGCAGCAGGAGACCCCGTTAAAAACGGTTGAGCTGAAGAACCTCCATGTGGGCTGACTTTGCTCCACAACACACACCGACTTCTGAAAAAGCGAACTTATTAACACAAGGAAGTTATTACCAGATGCGCGCCATATATCGTTATTACCAGTTATTACCATATATCGGGATTTCCCGCGTAAATCTTCACCATCTTTCTTTCAACAGCCTCGTTATGAACACATCTTCACATAACATTGAAACATACCCTGTGTAGAGACCCTCATTAATTAACCACTTGGTTTGGAAGTGTTAAGAAAGCCATGATGTCCTTTTATACACTTTGAGGTGTATATGGATTATTTATGGGCAGTTTGGCTGTTCTTCCAAACATACAGACAAAATGGAATTTATTTTTTAAGCGGCTTCGTTTTCGTTTATTTACACCTCGTTTTCAATATCACGTAATTGGACTGTAAATTTTTTTTTCAAAACCACGCAGAAGAAAAAATAAATAACATCCACATTCATGTAAGTATTAGTTGCGGTTCTCGGAACCGCATGCATCCAACAGATAGTGGTCCCAATACAGTTATTCCATGAATACACGTGTAGATAGTCCCTTCCCTTTTGTCTCGCGGGACAACAGGGGCGTGCGTTGCGATGATCTCATAGCTCGGTTTGCTTACATCATTTTTTCTTCATTTCATTAACACTTCTTTTCTGATTATTCCTGCAGTAAATCTGAGCCACGTGCGCCTTTGCTGTGACATGGGGGTGCGGAGCTGTGAGATGGAGGCGAGCGTGTGCAGCGCCGCTCTGAGGAAACGATGGCGCGTGAGCATTAACATCGCAGAGCCCTCGTTTCCAAGCGAGCCCTCAACCCAACATGTGCGGCGAGTCATACAGTGCTCTTGGCAGTGCGGGATTATCGACTCAAGCTTCCGATGATCTGGGGAAGATTGCCGGTTGCATTAACAAGGCATAAGAATGAATACCTCTGAAGAGGCTGCACAGCCTCTTGTTTTTCACAACACAGGAAACACAGCCAGCACGACACAGCCAGAGTGATCCAGTTCAGACAAGGCATACCGAGGGCGTGTTCCCCGGTAATTAAATCACGTTATTAATTAGGTAACCCGTTTAACCCATAGACGGGAGGACCCTAGGTCACGCGGTTGAGTTATTGGCGTCCACGGTCGGTTGAAAATACAGTGCATGGGGTTGAGCCTGCAGGCGAGTCTGGAAGAGGTGAAAGGCATTATGGCGGCACCACGTGGCGGAGCGACCGAACCGACCAGGAGTGCAAAATGTGTCCAGACCACAATGGAGACGGGTGAGTTCGGGATGACGAGTGACGCCACCACAATTAAGGGAGAAATAGCAAAAGGGGCAACCGAAAAATTAAAAGAGACAACGGAAATGAAAACAGAGACATGGGGATTAGAAGAAGCAGAGGAGAAACTATATGAAATTAAACATGAGCACACACAGGTAGAGATAGGAAGGGACAATGGGGTCGAGCTGGTGGAATGTGTTGAGACCCAGTTTGAGCATCAGGTTAACCCCCCTCAGGAACAGAGGGAGACGGTATTAACCTTCTTCGACGAAGTGGACTGCGACTAGGTGAGTCAGGTCGGGCCGAGCGAGGCATGATGTGGAGGGTTCCATGCAGAGTTTGGGGGAGGGGGGTAGAGATCCCGGGACCCCTTGGGTTAACACGAATCCCTGATGTGATTGTCCCGGAGTGTGTGGTGGAGTGTGTGAGTGGTGCAGGTGTGTTGAAACGTGCGAGTGGTGTGAGTAACATGGCGTGTGTGAGTGCGTGCATGAAAATGGATGACGGACTGATCCAGATGGGAGACATGAATGGCGAGCCTAGAAGGCCGCAAAGGGTTAATTTTGCAACTGTTCGGGTTCGCGCGACGGCGCGTACGGGGTCCATGGCGCGCACGGCCTGCACATATGCGTCTGCGCGATCACAATCCGGCGCGAGAACGCTCCACGTTGGACACAAGCCGGCCGTGTGGATGGCGAAAATGTAGGCGAGTGTTGTGTGAATTTGGAACGGACGGGTCCACATGCGGGCGCATGTGTGAAGCTCCACGTGCTGCACGCCGCGTGTTCTGTTAGCAGAACGCACGGAGCAGGTTCCCGGGATGATACGCTCGGGCTGGACTGTACGGCAAGCCGTGCGAGTGACGTCATCGGCACGGACCTTGCGGCGCGAGCTACGGGAGAGCGGCGCGCGTTGGCTCGCATGGCGGACCCCTCGAAGGCGAGTGCTTGTTGCGATGCGCAGGGCGACGACAAAGCCTCGATTATCGGCCATCGGAAGGGACGAGCGAGTGAGCTGTAGACCGCCGCCTTGGCGGTGCAAGAAAAAAAAAGAAGCCTTGCTCCAAGTATACGGCCCCGGGAGGATGTGGCAAGCATCCTTCTTGGTTGGGCATAGGAGCATTAGTTAGCGGGATGGGTTTAGCTTAGATAGACCGGCCTCATGGGAGCATGAGCCGTCCTCCATGGACTAGTTAGTGGGAAAGTAGATTTCGATTTAGAATGGATTTGGGAGACATGGACGGACATGGAATGTGTAGTGGGGACATAACTTAGCTGCGAAGATTAAATGGAACGTGCATTTGAGTGAGGGACGACGAGGGAGCACGAGATAGTGATGGGAACATCGGTAGAGTGTGGAGTGAATGGAAAAATTGAAAGAAGCATGTTGAGTGAGTGTGAGTCACCAGGCCCAAGTGTGTGAGTGAAGTGAATGTGGAATGCATGGTGAGAATGAATGATTGGGGGGAGGAGTGAATCCCACCCAAGGGACCCCGGGGTCAGTGTAATGTTAGTTTGTGGGTTAGTTAAATTTACCAAAAGGAGGTTGTTCTGTCTTAGTGGTGTATGAAGGCACGAAACCCATTTGGAGGGGTGCAAGCGTTCATTGACCGGCTGGGAATGTGGCTGTTGTTATGAGCGTAATGACTGGAGGGCACCGGACTAGTCGGCCAGAGTAGGCCAAGGGTCCAAGGGACCGGGATAGTGTAGTGGGCACGGGCGACCCTCGGAAAGGGACCAAGAGCACCAAAATGCCACGTGTGCATGGAAGGGGGGCAATGCCAGGAAGGGCAAGCCCCCGCGTTCATAGGGAGCAGGTAGGCTCGGAGACAGCCTCAGCGCCCGGGGGTGCCGTAGTTAGAGTCCGGCAGGAGGGAAATCCCTGCCAAGTGAGCCACGCTGCCCAGCCATGAAATTGTGCAAAAGCACGAGTGAAAATTTGTGGGCAGGGCCCAAATTAATAATGGACACCAACACAGGCGATGGGAATCATGGTTGTTAGAACCTATAGTTGAAAGAGCCAGCCGTCTGGAAAAGCCCTGGGGTAGTTTAAAGTTAATAAATACCAGTCTGTTAAGTGGAATTGTTAAGTGTTTTTCGCTCATTGTAAATTGCCTGCATATTCGGATAACTCTGCTCTGTGTCTCCCTTCCAGATTATTGTAAATAAACCCCTGTTAAACGCACCAGCTCGTTGCCTGTCGTTTCTACCAATGACCCAGCACGGTGCGGACTTGAGAGTTAGGGAGGCCGTTTGTGCCGTAAATTGATTTTTGGTCCAGCGCGACTTTGGCAATTTCCGCTCGGTTACGCCGGATCCGAGTCGGTAACAGCGACTCGGTTCGGACAAAGCCGGCCGAGGGTGTGGCTTCCCCGCTCGTTCGACGGCGTGGGTACTTAGGTAAATTGGAATTAGACAATGAACCCTTCCCCACGCCATCAAAATATTGGCATCCATGGTCCACTAAGGGACCCGTGACCTTCGGAGTTATCCGAAGGTTACGACCTTCTATTCCGGTGTTCAGTGGGAGACGGCCCAACTGCTCCATCTTGCGGTCGTCCTTGCCACCGAACCCGGTACCACAACAATATATCGGTATCCGGGTTAACATCCGAAAGAAAATGGACAATGATGAAACGTTGTGAATGCATGTAGATGTATCCTTGCGGAGATGGCAACGGGTGGCAGCTCGTGTGTTTATAATTTATGAATTGTGAGAAAAATGATTGTTTAAACACCCTATTTAGGTGCACCGTGGGAAACAATGTGATCCTATAAAGTTTTGTGGTGATTAACCTTGGGAGCTCAGAGGAGTAGGGTCAAAACAAACAAACATTTCACCCTTATATATATATACATGGAATATATGTCACCTCTGTGCTCAGTTTTTTATTCTTTTCACACAATGGTCATTATATCGACCAACACTGCTCGGGGACACCGTAGCCCCCTTGAACAGGACACTACCTTTCGCCCATGTCCTGCATCCTGCTTCTTGATGGTGTCATGCACAGCCACGGAGGGATTTCTGCACGGAGTTAGTGTCCTCTTCCAGCCGCTCGTGACAGTTGGTGCAACCCAGTGGACTTCCTCCACCTCTATACCCCCACAAGTCAATGGTACACGTGGCAGGGTAGACCCAACAGCAACGGGACAGGTGGCAGGATGGGCCAGGATGGCTGCAAGTTTGTCATGACCCGTGAGTCCGTCGGGGATTCCGCCATCATCCCGGGATGGTCCTTCTCGCCGAATCAAACGCCATCAGGGGGTCAGGCTGCAGGGCCGCGTCATGCAGGTCTGATGGCACGATAATGGACAATCACGTGAGAGCAGTCTTCAGTCCCCGTCCACCCTTGGGCACCACTACTACCACTATGTTCGTGTCACACCGCTCGGGCCCGTGTCCGTCAGTATGAACCACGGGCGTCCCAGCCACCACATCCAGCACCGTTCTAGACGGTGGGAGACCGGTCACAGCTGCAGCCAAGTTGCAACCTTCTTGGACGTCACAAAAACGGCAGGCTCGGTCAATGTGCGCAGTCCACTCTCCGGGTGGGTAGGGATTGGACTGCATTGGAGTGCTCTTTGTGGCGACACCGAGACCGTCCATCTCGGGTTTGGACCCTGATGTTGCAACACGGGCAGCTCATGAGACTTCACGAAACTGGTGACGTTCAGGGACACTCACGGGATGTTGGAGACACGACTTGCAGCCGCGGGTGATGGGAATGGTCTTCATGCTCATCCTCCGGGCTGGAACGGTCGAGAGACGCTTTCGCAAATTGGGTTTAAACAGCCGTTCGTCTCCTCCTCCTTCACCACGAGCAATCGGTTCAACACTAAGTGCTTGACCACACATGCCCTCCTCAAGAAGACCTCAATATTGTCTATGCCCTCATAGTTCACACAGCCTCGGCACACGGGCTCAGAGAAGGTCCAGAGCATAGACCAAGATGCACGTGGAAGGTCACATGAGGAGCATGACCGGTGATTTGGAGCCTCCCTGAGGGAGTTTTCCATGTCAAAAACTCAGGTTCGCAGGCCGTAAATGTCCCTCTGAAGAACGATCAAAATGGTCTGTGAAAAGGTACGTTGGGACCCTCAACCACCACAGTGGAAGTGTTGTTGTGGTGGAGTGGGGTGTGGGGCAGACTCGGCGTAATGCAAAGCAGAATGAGTCAACAAGCCGTCTGACAAATTGGCTTTGATAAGCTCAACGGTTCTTCGGACATCAACGGTTTATTTGCGGGATCGGCAGTGACGTCACACTGCGTCACGTTATGGCGTCACTTCCTGATTCCTCTGGTGGAACCATGTGGGGTGAAATTGTGCGAATAACACATTTGTGTGTCCACAGAGTGGATTGGGATTTGGTGATTAATGGTGAATAACATACCTCCACCAGGATGAACAGTTTACGTTTTGTATCCCACTGATAGGCCGGATCTGCTGACCTGAACCAAAATTTAATTGGCTTGTTATTGTCATCTGACCAACTCATCCGCCAAGTTTTGTGAAAGTCCATCCACAACTTTTTTTTCAGGATTCAAAAGGGTGTAACGGGGTCTATGGGGTCTTAGGCTTCTAAAGTGTCCTTGGCTCCAAAGGGTCTTCAAAGTTATTTGGGATATTGAGGGTCGAAAGGGCCAGAGGGGTCTTCAGGGTCTCCGGGTTTGAAAGTCTTAGGGGTGTTCGGTTTTTAAATGGACTTAGGGTTAAAAAGGGTCTAAATGGTCTTCGGGGTGTCAAAGGGTGTGAAGGTTTGAAAGGCGATAAAAGGGTTTTCGGGGTCTTATAGGATCTTGGGGTACTTAAGGATCCAATAAATTTATACACATACGTTCTGTGTGGACAAACAAACAACCAGACAAAAAAACAAACAACAATAAGACGGAGTGCAGAGCATGATACTTGGAAAATCCACCCCCTCTCCAAAGGTTGCCATGGATACCTCAAATTGTCCATTTCATTAGGATTAAAATTGACAATCTCAATCAAGGCTCAGGTCAATGGGACGAAAATTGATGATTTTTCAGATTGGAATTGATGATTTTAGAAGTTTGACCTTCAGTTGAAGTTTGACCTGTTGGCCTCAAAAATAGTTTCCCAATTCAGTGACGTAATATGCAAATCTTGTTCAAATATCAATCGGATGAAAAATGACGATTTTAGAAACTTGACCTCAAGATGACCTTTGACCTCAAAATCAATTGGGTTCTCAGATGAGACTTCCTCTACAACTTGGTAAAGTTCCATGATGATCGGTTTAGAATTGTGACCTGGAGATGATTAACAATCAAACAGACAGAATGATCAATATATTTAAAATCACTCACTGAGCAACACCTGGCAACACTTGGAAGAGAACATACCTGTCCGCCAGGTAGAACAGGTAACATTTTGTCTGCCACTGGTAGGACGGATCTGTATCCGGACTTGAACCAGAATCGAATCGTCTTGTTATTGTCACCGAAGCAACTCATCCACTGATCTTCAACATAACTCATCCACAACTTATTGAAATATCATGATGTACATCGTTTTTGGTCCTCGTCTCTCCATGGTGATTAATTACTTACGGTATTAAAAACATTCCCGGATCCGGATTCGGATCAGATCTTCACCAAAAATCGAATCACACACCACACCTGTTCACCAAACTCCGTCCGAATCCATCCACAACTTATTAACATACCCTGTTCACAGATAAACAAACATGGATGAAAGCATAACGATCGTCCAACCTCCGGGTGGTGGAGGTAACAACGATGTGTGAAGAGGTGGGAGGAGCACGGATTTCCCCGACACCGAGATGACGTCATACCGCCGGTGATATCCGTCCCCAGCTCACTACCCCCCCCCTTCCCCAGCCATCCCATATCCCTCTCCACTAACCGGACCGACCTTGCTGATCCTGACAGTCGAGGAATTGTGCTGCGGTCAGTAACGTGTCCATGATGTACATCGCTGGATATTCAAATAGAGGATCCCGGATTTCAGGGGTTCCCCGTGTCCCCCTCCACCCCATCACAGCTCCCTCCAAGGACCGATTTCCTTTGATCTGCGATGTACTCGCTTCCTGAGCCTCTACCTCCCCAAACGAAATGGGTACTCGCTCATCCCTCCCCTCCTTGAGTGCGGAACGGGGCCTAAACCCCGTTATGAGATCTCAGGGAAACGAATCACCCAACATTCCGTTCTCTCGTCCCCATTCCCCTACTTTGAGGGTTCGTCGCGATCAGAGGCCAGACAGAGGAAGGTGACACACAAAACTTTACCGGATTGTCCGCAAAATGACAGAAGAGGTGATTGTGACGAGGATCACGTGGTGCTAAAACAGCGGGCGAGTCACAAAAACCGGACTGGATGTTTGGATTCGGAGCGACGTTTATCCGGAATCTCTTTTCCCAGGCAACCATAAATGAATTCAACTGAACGGGAAAACTCGTCTGGGCTGAGTTTTTCTACCACAACGGGAAAAGCGGGTAAAAGTACCCGTTCCATAGAACTCCCAGAAAACGAACCAGCTCTCTGACTTTCAGCCAACAATGAAAGTTTCCCTGTCACGTCACGTGGGTCTGGGATTCATGACGTTTGAAGAAAATTGATGAGAAAATGTTTTTACCTGTGACTTGTTGGTGTTGTTGGGTTCTTGGTGCTGGAATAGTGGTCGATTTTTGGAATGTGCTCCCATTGATCAGAGAACTGCCGGACCGCACCCACATCTGTCCCTTGACAACACCCACATCTGTCCCTTGACAACACCCACATCTGTCCCTTGACAACACCCACATCTGTCCCTTGACAACACCCACATCTGTCCCTTGACAACACCCACAATGGCACCCAGCCGATATTATATGGCCGCCATCTTGGTTTTCTCGTGGACCAAACATTAGACCTGTCGGCCTCTGCTGATTATACACTGCCTGGGTTTCTTTTTTTGCATCCCTGGTTGTGATCACATCGCGGTCATTTCTCACTTGGTTTAAAAAATGTTTTTAAAGTCTGGGTAAGTGTGAAAATAAAAAAAAATTATATTGCCGTAAAATGCCGTCACCCGAGTAAATCATCCGACGACTGTCTACGACTACCAACGGTACATTTATCAAAAGGTGACAACTCCAACACTTCCATCGCTCAGGATCCGGGAAGACTCAGTGGATAGGAGGAACATGTTCCCCCCCAACCTTTGCACGGCTAGGGCCCCCAGGACTTTTCCTGCGTCTGTATGGAGCTGTTCGGACATCCCTGTGGCTTATCCCCTCTGGAGGTCAAGCATTCCAGACATTCTAGACGATTCTGTGCTTCCAACTTTGCGTCATCAGTTTTGGGAAGGCCGTTTCCTGTTTCAGTATGACAATGCCCCCAATGTCTACAATTCCGGGAGTCTTGTGGAAGCCGAGACAGCTTTCCCCTCTCGTGGTCTTCTCGCTCGACCCCTGGCCTGCAACAGTATAGCTCCATTTAAAAAATATAGATATATAAAGCTGACACGTTTACATTTCTGTGATGCATTGCCCTCCCTTGAGTTTGACGTGAGTGCCAGAATGGAGCCGAGCGTTCTCAATAAAACCTTCGTGGAGTTGAACGCATCGTGGTCATCACGAGATCGTTTGTTCATCACGACATCACAATTTCCGCTGTAAAGGGGAACACAAACGATATGTTAGTAACCTTGTTCAACATATTTTTGCTCTCGTCGTTTCACGACGTCACAAAAACAGTCAAACATATTCATCAAGAGTATAAAAAAATTATTACGTGTTTCACAAACACAAGAAGGAACTTGACTGCTGCTGTGGAGCGTCGGTAAAAAGTTGATAAAGGAAATTGAACTTTCCTTCTCAATTTTGTGTTCACCTGTGCCACCGTACGTAAACTGTTTTTTTTGCATACGAAGTCGAGGCTCGTGGAAGAACTCGTACAGTGAACGGATCAGGATGGAACAGACAAAAACAGGACGCAAAACACGCATCCATAGGGTGGACAAAATGGACACAGAAGGAAACTCCGAGGGAAAACCTGAACATATTTATTGCTGAATAATAATAATAATAATAATAATAATAATAATTCTTCATCACCTTTTGTCCAACATGTTTGGCTCGCCATATCTTCTTGCTTCCTTGTTATTTTCCCTTTGGCTTCCAGGCCTCTGGCTCAAAGGGGCCAGGTCTACCTCTGCCAATGATACCCTCTTAAAACTCCCTCTCACTCACATCCTGACCACGCTTCCAAAACACCTGTTGCCTTGCCGCACCTTTCTGTACCTCCTGAAGAGTTAGAAGGTCAGCCTGCGTCCATAGATCCAAGCATCCCATTCTGGCACGATGCTGTCCGGTGTGTAATCCTCTTCACTCCAGCTCCCAGATGGCATCATGATCCTGCGAACTTTCTTTGTCATCATGAATATATGTTTGTCTGTTTTCCCTTATTTCTTTGCAGCACCAACTGTCGGAATACATACATAACACGTGTGGTTCAATGGCAAACAAACAGACATAATTGAAAACAAGAAGACAACTGTTCCCCATGTTATCATTCAGATAAATGCTTTTTGTAAATTTTCTGAAATTTTGTTTTGCTTATTTCTGTTGCCAGATATGCCATTCCTGTTCAATGCCCAGTGTCAAGTTGTCAAGAACAACTCAAAAGAATTGACAAGCATATTGTGAACGTACATGACATAAGAGAGTAAGATGTTGATATTTTAATGGAAACATGGATTATTATAATATTTTTAAATGGTACTTATGTTTTTTCTTGTTTATCATATTTTGCTATTTTATCATTATTATTATTTTTAATGTTACTTTCTTTGCAGTGTAAAGCATTTTATGATGAAACCAATGTGTATTGTTGCCTTTGTATTGAAGGGATTGGTGAGGTGGAGTCTGGAGAGGGAGAGAGAGCCCTCACTTCAAGCACCTGAGATATCAAGTGAAGATGAGAGCTTCGCAGAACAGGAAGAGTTTTCTTCTGAGGCGTCTGAGTTTCCTCTGGAGAAGGCACACCTGGATTTGTCTGCTCCAGAGGAGGCACACTTGGATTTGCCTTCTCAAGAGGAGGCACACTTGGATTTTCCTCCTCCAGAGGAGGCACAACTGGATGAGCCCTTGGAGGAGGCACACACGGTGCTTCTTTCAGAGGCGGAGCAGGAAGCAACTGAGCTGCTGTCCTGGGAGGGGAATGTTGAGCTGCATCAGAGGCTGCTTGGTACAATTAATAATTGAAAGCTTACAAATACCACCTGTGGTTTCATTGAAGTAAATATTGAGGATGATGAATATTGATATTATATAATATAAGGTTTAATCATGAAATATAGTAAATGAGGGACTGAGCTGTTCGATGTTTGGGCTGTTGCGTTTTTTTATTTTAATAATGTTGTGTTATAGAATTAGACTTAACATCATATTAGGGTTGAAACATATATCCATTGATGTTTGTCACAGGGTTGTGAAAACGTTGGCTCGGCTCGCTTGGGCACAGTGGTAATTATTGAGTTATGTTGATGTATTGTAATTATGTTAATTGTACAACTGTCATTTATGGAAAGAGTTGTACTGTATTCGGTTTTAATTTATTTTTTCTCGAAATCTATTTTATGATGGGATGTGTGGGAGAAACATTATCATATGATTTGATTCATGTGATTCAGGGAAAGGCAAGACAATTCATCGAGTAATATGTGTACCTGCCAAGGTGGACATCAGTGATGCCGAAGGGCCGTCTATACATGTTCATAGCATGTGTACAATGTGTCATGATGTGCACATGTGGTTATTTTTATTTCCGTATTCACCCCAACGTTTTTTGAATTTTCATATTGTTCCGGATTAAGGATATGAGATACAGGGCAGAGGGAAAGTGATGATACATTGTTTTTCCTCATTTCTATCAGACAATAAAGAGATAACACCTTTAATATGTTGTTGTTGTGGAGGCTACCTGTGAAAAGGAAAATGATGCTGGGTAAATCAATGGATAGGATTGTTATTGTAAATATTTTGAATTTTTTTTCTTCAAACAATAATATATTATGCACATTGCGTTATCTTTTTATTTTACAGTGCAGATTTATCAATATATTTTTGGTTTTGTTTGTTTTTTTTTGCACCCAGGAAAAAGGCAACGCATCTGCGACACCAAAGAACCAGACGACATGATCCGTTCTAAATTTTGAAACGAAATAAAAAATAAATATGTGACAACGTCAAAAGTCATGGAAGTTACGGCTTTAGAAAAAAACAAAAAATTATCTGAGTAAAATTACGTGTGCGTGTGTGTGTGTGTGTGTGTGTGTGTGTGTGTGTGTGTGTGTGTGTGTGTGTGTGCGTGTGTGTGTGTGTGTGTGTGTGTGTGTGTGTGTGTGTGTGTGTGTGCAAAACTATACCTCGTATTTGGGATCATTTAATATTGTTGTTTCAATATTTTTGTAAATGCTGTTTGTATTTTTGAAATAATTATCTTCATGTGTGATTGTTTTGTCAGGTCAAAGAAATAATGCAGGAAAATCCTGAATGATGTAAAATGTGAATCGAAGCAGGGTGCACATTGGATAATGTGCGCTGTCGCGTTAGATCTCTTTTTTTCGAAATAATTATTTTGTTTTTCATTTCTTCGTTCTGTTGTTTCAGTTTGGTCTGTGAGGGTAAGGGTGTTGTGTGAGGGTTATGGTTAGGGGTGCATTGTTACATCATGAATTGTATCTCGGTGACATGAAGTGCATTTGAATCTCCCTGTTGGTATGTTACAGGTTCCTCTGGATTGTAGTGGCTGGTACAGATAAACAGCAATGCAGAACAGGAAAGGAAAAGTTACTAACGATGAGCCATCATGTGATACTTGTGCCAAAATGGAAAAACACCTCTTCCTTGAGGTGTTAGGTGGAGTTGGTGAGGGGAGAGGTGGAGGTTATGGTTTAATTTAATTATTTGGGTGAGGGTCTTGTTGTTGTATTATTGTTAAAAATAAATTTTTTAAATGGAAGCATGTGTCCTGCATTCACATTAAAATATATATATATATATACATATATATATATATATATATATATATATATATATATATATATATATATATATATATATATATATATACATACATACATATATATTTTATATATATATAAATATATATATATATATATATATATATATATATAAAAAAAAAAATATATATATATATATATATTGTTACGGTTCTTGCAACCGTATGCATACAAACATGCAGTTGTCCCAAAGTTAGTTATGCCATTAACTATATGTGTTGACAGATCCCTTCCATGTGTTTCGTGGGAAAATTAAAGGGGTGCGTTTTTAGTGAGGTTAATAAATCTTTATATCCCATCCACGACGACCCACGGTACCCTCTGCCTGCTCGCACCTTCATCTCGCTTGCTACTCTCGCATGGGCTGAACAACCGCATGTTCACCTACTCGCCTAACCGGCGAGTACTCGCTGCCTGATCCCCGCCTCAGATGCCGCTCTACTCGACCCGGGCTCTTTCGCAGACACGGTCTCCACGCGAGCGGCCGTGGACCGAGCCGCACGACCATTGACAGGTTCCGCACCACGGAGCATTCCTTTCCCCGGCACTAAGGTAGCGAGAACTGTGACCTCAACACCCTCTCTCCCTGGCTGCAAAAGTCCTTTGCCTTCAACTGGGTTTATTTTGTCCGAGTGTGTGTCTGAGTGTGTGGCGCCGTCTGCTAAGTAGTACTGTATCAGTTATTCTAACCTTGCAAATCTTGCCTCAATTATTCTCGTGACAAATCTGCTCTGTGACTGCTTTATAAGTTGCTGTAATATTATCGCACTACATCTCTCTCATCTTCCCCTGCATAACACCCCAATAAATCTGTTCCCTTGACCACATAACTTTCCTCGCTTTATTGTAAATAAATTATTGTAGAAATGTACCCAGTTCGTTTTCGTCTTTTCCTTCATTGGTCCAGCATGGTTCGGGTCTGAGGTTAGCCGGGTCTTTATCCCCGATAATCTGTTCATTCTAGCCGGTACGTTCTTGGTGGGTCCGCTGGCTGCATCCGAACCGGAAAGGTAGTTGGTAGTTGGGAGAGGGATCCGGTTCGGGCAAGACGTATCGAGGGCATGGTTCCCCGGTAGACGACACCTCGTGGTTAATTAGTAGTCTGCCCACGTAACACCTTCGGGCATGTTTGGCTGTTCAAAATTCCGAAAGAGATAATTCTCCATTTTTTATAATCCGTAGGTTTAGTACTGTTTCAGAAAAGAAATCCCCAGTTCTACGTTGTGGGAGGAAAAAATTCCAGGTCATTGAAAATCGAGGGGTCGATCATTTGGATCGATGTGTGGACGCAGTACTTCCACATATGAAATTCACATTTCCAGCTGTTTTTGTCCATTAGTAGGCCTAATGAGGAAGTTTCTGCGGTTTCCTGCATTTGGCTCTCACTCAGAATAGGAAATTACAAAATTTCTTTGAGGAAATCACGCGTTAGTTGAGTGGAAGCACTGGGGCAAAGCGAAACTAATTTTTGGAATTCCCAGAAAAAAAAAGGAAGTGACAGCAGGGCACACGTGCTGGTTTGAGTCGTGTTTTCTGTGAATTTTGATGTTTTTGCGCGGTTTGTAAGTGGAATCATCACGGTATGGATGAGGACAGTCGCGAGGTGTCAGTGTGCGTCATTTGTCGCGAATCAGTGAGTGACGGCGGGGCAAAACTGGACAAAAAAGACTTAGAGAGTTTGATTCAGGCATCTGTGGCTCGTGGTGACGAGGTATTGACGAGTGACCTGGAAGGAGCGGAGCCAGGTACGAAATTCGTCCACCCAGAATGTCGGAAAAGGTACACTGATAAACGAAGGCTAGAAGGTGACGACCAGTGTGCGTCTGAAAACAATGCGAAGCGACTACGGTCGGGGGAAGATTCTTTCCAATGGAAGGGGAATTGTTTCTTGTGTGGTGAGGTGGCCCTGGATAATCGCCATCCAAATCAGACTGAAATTTATGAAGTGCGCACGCTGGAGTTAAGAGAACGGTTCATGAAACTGTGTGAAGAAAGGGAACACCCCTGGAATG